>NW_027440474.1:0-97722 GCF_031893055.1 Leptodactylus fuscus | reverse complement strand
CGACCTTCTCAGCCCGAGCTACACTCAAGAGTACACGATCAATGAAACCCTATGGGGAAAATCAAACTCCGACATGGTACAAGTTGCAAGCTCACCCAGCTAGCCTATGATGGGCTGTCACTAGATAGGCTTAACTGTCAACTTTCCCATGGCTGCGTCATTCTCAGCCCGAGCTACACTCAAGAGTACACGATCAATGAAGCGCTAAGGGGAAAGTAGAAATCCTGCTTCATACAAAATGCCGAGTAAGCGATCAATGAAACCCTATGGTGAAAATCAAACTCCGGCATGATACAAGTTGCAAGATCACCCAGCTAGCCTATGATGGGTTGTCACTAGATAGGCTTAACTGTCAACTTTCCCATGGCTGCGACCTTCTCAGCCCGAGCTACACTCAAGAGTACACAATCAATGAAACCCTATGGGGAAAATCAAACTCCGACATGGTACAAGTTGCAAGATCACCCAGCTAGCCTATGATGGGCTGTCACTAGATAGGCTTAACTGTCAACTTTCCCATGGCTGCGTCATTCTCAGCCCGAGCTACACTCAAGAGTACACGATCAATGAAGCGCTAAGGGGAAAGTAGAAATCCTGCTTCATAGAAGTTGCCGAGTAAGCGATCAATGAAACCCTATGGTGAAAATCAAACTCCGGCATGATACAAGTTGCAAGATCACCCAGCTAGCC
Source organism: Leptodactylus fuscus (assembly GCF_031893055.1). NCBI lineage: Eukaryota > Metazoa > Chordata > Amphibia > Anura > Leptodactylidae > Leptodactylus > Leptodactylus fuscus. The sequence goes on along the minus strand of NW_027440474.1, from coordinate 97,032 downwards.
TATGATGGGTTGTCACTAGATAGGCTTAACTGTCAACTTTCCCATGGCTGCGACCTTCTCAGCCCGAGCTACACTCAAGAGTATACGATCAATGAAACCCTATGGGGAAAATCAAACTCCGACATGGTACAAGTTGCAAGCTCACCCAGCTAGCCTATGATGGGCTGTCACTAGATAGGCTTAACTGTCAACTTTCCCATGGCTGCGTCATTCTCAGCCCGATCTACACTCAAGAGTACACGATCAATGAAGCGCTAAGGGGAAAGTAGAAATCCTGCTTCATACAAGTTGCCGAGTAAGCGATCAATGAAACCCTATGGTGAAAATCAAACTCCGGCATGATACAAGTTGCAAGATCACCCAGCTAGCCTATGATGGGTTGTCACTAGATAGGCTTAACTGTCAACTTTCCCATGGCTGCGACCTTCTCAGCCCGAGCTACACTCAAGAGTACACGATCAATGAAACCCTATGGGGAAAATCAAACTCCGACATGGTACAAGTTGCAAGCTCACCCAGCTAGCCTATGATGGGCTGTCACTAGATAGGCTTAACTGTCAACTTTCCCATGGCTGCGTCATTCTCAGCCCGAGCTACACTCAAGAGTACACGATCAATGAAGCGCTAAGGGGAAAGTAGAAATCCTGCTTCATACAAGTTGCCGAGTAAGCGATCAATGAAACCCTATGGTGAAAATCAAACTCCGGCATAATACAAGTTGCAAGATCACCCAGCTAGCCTATGATGGGTTGTCACTAGATAGGCTTAACTGTCAACTTTCCCATGGCTGCGACCTTCTCAGCCCGAGCTACACTCAAGAGTACACGATCAATGAAACCCTATGGGGAAAATCAAACTCCGACATGGTACAAGTTTCAAGATCACCCAGCTAGCCTATGATGGGCTGTCACTAGATAGGCTTAACTGTCAACTTTCCCATGGCTGCGTCATTCTCAGCCCGATCTACACTCAAGAGTACACGATCAATGAAGCGCTAAGGGGAAAGTAGAAATCCTGCTTGATACAAGTTGCCGAGTGAGCGATCAATGAAACCCTATGGTGAAAATCAAACTCCGGCATGATACAAGTTGCAAGATCACCCAGCTAGCCTATGATGGGTTGTCACTAGATAGGCTTAACTGTCAACTTTCCCATGGCTGCGACCTTCTCAGCCCGAGCTACACTCAAGAGTACACGATCAATGAAACCCTATGGGGAAAATCAAACTCCGACATGGTACAAGTTGCAAGCTCACCCAGCTAGCCTATGATGGGCTGTCACTAGATAGGCTTAACTGTCAACTTTCCCATGGCTGCGTCATTCTCAGCCCGAGCTACACTCAAGAGTACACGATCAATGAAGCGCTAAGGGGAAAGTAGAAATCCTGCTTCATACAAGTTGCCGAGTAAGCGATCAATGAAACCCTATGGTGAAAATCAAACTCCGGCATAATACAAGTTGCAAGATCACCCAGCTAGCCTATGATGGGTTGTCACTAGATAGGCTTAACTGTCAACTTTCCCATGGCTGCGACCTTCTCAGCCCGAGCTACACTCAAGAGTACACGATCAATGAAACCCTATGGGGAAAATCAAACTCCGACATGGTACAAGTTTCAAGATCACCCAGCTAGCCTATGATGGGCTGTCACTAGATAGGCTTAACTGTCAACTTTCCCATGGCTGCGTCATTCTCAGCCCGATCTACACTCAAGAGTACACGATCAATGAAGCGCTAAGGGGAAAGTAGAAATCCTGCTTCATACAAGTTGCCGAGTGAGCGATCAATGAAACCCTATGGTGAAAATCAAACTCCGGCATGATACAAGTTGCAAGATCACCCAGCTAGCCTATGATGGGTTGTCACTAGATAGGCTTAACTGTCAACTTTCCCATGGCTGCGACCTTCTCAGCCCGAGCTACACTCAAGAGTACACGATCAATGAAACCCTATGGGGAAAATCAAACTCCGACATGGTACAAGTTGCAAGCTCACCCAGCTAGCCTATGATGGGCTGTCACTAGATAGGCTTAACTGTCAACTTTCCCATGGCTGCGTCATTCTCAGCCCGAGCTACACTCAAGAGTACACGATCAATGAAGCGCTAAGGGGAAAGTAGAAATCCTGCTTCATACAAGTTGCCGAGTGAGCGATCAATGAAACCCTATGGTGAAAATCAAACTCCGGCATGATACAAGTTGCAAGATCACCCAGCTAGCCTATGATGGGTTGTCACTAGATAGGCTTAACTGTTAACTTTCCCATGGCTGCGACCTTCTCAGCCCGAGCTACACTCAAGAGTACACGATCAATGAAACCCTATGGGGAAAATCAAACTCCGACATGGTACAAGTTGCAAGCTCACCCAGCTAGCCTATGATGGGCTGTCACTAGATAGGCTTATCTGTCAACTTTCCCATGGCTGCGTCATTCTCAGCCCGAGCTACACTCAAGAGTACACGATCAATGAAGCGCTAAGGGGAAAGTAGAAATCCTGCTTGATACAAGTTGCCGAGTGAGCGATCAATGAAACCCTATGGTGAAAATCAAACTCCGGCATGATACAAGTTGCAAGATCACCCAGCTAGCCTATGATGGGTTGTCACTAGATAGGCTTAACTGTCAACTTTCCCATGGCTGCGACCTTCTCAGCCCGAGCTACACTCAAGAGTACACGATCAATGAAACCCTATGGGGAAAATCAAACTCCGACATGGTACAAGTTGCAAGCTCACCCAGCTAGCCTATGATGGGCTGTCACTAGATAGGCTTAACTGTCAACTTTCCCATGGCTGCGTCATTCTCAGCCCGATCTACACTCAAGAGTACACGATCAATGAAGCGCTAAGGGGAAAGTAGAAATCCTGCTTCATACAAGTTGCCGAGTAAGCGATCAATGAAACCCTATGGTGAAAATCAAACTCCGGCATGATACAAGTTGCAAGATCACCCAGCTAGCCTATGATGGGTTGTCACTAGATAGGCTTAACTGTCAACTTTCCCATGGCTGCGAACTTCTCAGCCCGAGCTACACTCAAGAGTACACGATCAATGAAACCCTATGGGGAAAATCAAACTCCGACATGGTACAAGTTGCAAGCTCACCCAGCTAGCCTATGATGGGCTGTCACTAGATAGGCTTAACTGTCAACTTTCCCATGGCTGCGTCATTCTCAGCCCGAGCTACACTCAAGAGTACACGATCAATGAAACCCTATGGGGAAAATCAAACTCCGACATGGTACAAGTTGCAAGATCACCCAGCTAGCCTATGATGGGCTGTCACTAGATAGGCTTAACTGTCAACTTTCCCATGGCTGCGTCATTCTCAGCCCGAGCTACACTCAAGAGTACACGATCAATGAAACCCTATGGGGAAAATCAAACTCCGACATGGTACAAGTTGCAAGATCACCCAGCTAGCCTATGATGGGCTGTCACTAGATAGGCTTAACTGTCAACTTTCCCATGGCTGCGTCATTCTCAGCCCGAGCTACACTCAAGAGTACACGATCAATGAAGCGCTAAGGGGAAAGTAGAAATCCTGCTTCATACAAGTTGCCGAGTAAGCGATCAATGAAACCCTATGGTGAAAATCAAACTCCGGCATGATACAAGTTGCAAGATCACCCAGCTAGCCTATGATGGGTTGTCACTAGATAGGCTTAACTGTCAACTTTCCCATGGCTGCGACCTTCTCAGCCCGAGCTACACTCAAGAGTACACGATCAATGAAACCCTATGGGGAAAATCAAACTCCGACATGGTACAAGTTGCAAGCTCACCCAGCTAGCCTATGATGGGCTGTCACTAGATAGGCTTAACTGTCAACTTTCCCATGGCTGCGTCATTCTCAGCCCGAGCTACACTCAAGAGTACACGATCAATGAAGCGCTAAGGGGAAAGTAGAAATCCTGCTTCATACAAAATGCCGAGTAAGCGATCAATGAAACCCTATGGTGAAAATCAAACTCCGGCATGATACAAGTTGCAAGATCACCCAGCTAGCCTATGATGGGTTGTCACTAGATAGGCTTAACTGTCAACTTTCCCATGGCTGCGACCTTCTCAGCCCGAGCTACACTCAAGAGTACACAATCAATGAAACCCTATGGGGAAAATCAAACTCCGACATGGTACAAGTTGCAAGATCACCCAGCTAGCCTATGATGGGCTGTCACTAGATAGGCTTAACTGTCAACTTTCCCATGGCTGCGTCATTCTCAGCCCGAGCTACACTCAAGAGTACACGATCAATGAAGCGCTAAGGGGAAAGTAGAAATCCTGCTTCATAGAAGTTGCCGAGTAAGCGATCAATGAAACCCTATGGTGAAAATCAAACTCCGGCATGATACAAGTTGCAAGATCACCCAGCTAGCCTATGATGGGTTGTCACTAGATAGGCTTAACTGTCAACTTTCCCATGGCTGCGACCTTCTCAGCCCGAGCTACACTCAAGAGTATACGATCAATGAAACCCTATGGGGAAAATCAAACTCCGACATGGTACAAGTTGCAAGCTCACCCAGCTAGCCTATGATGGGCTGTCACTAGATAGGCTTAACTGTCAACTTTCCCATGGCTGCGTCATTCTCAGCCCGATCTACACTCAAGAGTACACGATCAATGAAGCGCTAAGGGGAAAGTAGAAATCCTGCTTCATACAAGTTGCCGAGTAAGCGATCAATGAAACCCTATGGTGAAAATCAAACTCCGGCATGATACAAGTTGCAAGATCACCCAGCTAGCCTATGATGGGTTGTCACTAGATAGGCTTAACTGTCAACTTTCCCATGGCTGCGACCTTCTCAGCCCGAGCTACACTCAAGAGTACACGATCAATGAAACCCTATGGGGAAAATCAAACTCCGACATGGTACAAGTTGCAAGCTCACCCAGCTAGCCTATGATGGGCTGTCACTAGATAGGCTTAACTGTCAACTTTCCCATGGCTGCGTCATTCTCAGCCCGAGCTACACTCAAGAGTACACGATCAATGAAGCGCTAAGGGGAAAGTAGAAATCCTGCTTCATACAAGTTGCCGAGTAAGCGATCAATGAAACCCTATGGTGAAAATCAAACTCCGGCATAATACAAGTTGCAAGATCACCCAGCTAGCCTATGATGGGTTGTCACTAGATAGGCTTAACTGTCAACTTTCCCATGGCTGCGACCTTCTCAGCCCGAGCTACACTCAAGAGTACACGATCAATGAAACCCTATGGGGAAAATCAAACTCCGACATGGTACAAGTTTCAAGATCACCCAGCTAGCCTATGATGGGCTGTCACTAGATAGGCTTAACTGTCAACTTTCCCATGGCTGCGTCATTCTCAGCCCGATCTACACTCAAGAGTACACGATCAATGAAGCGCTAAGGGGAAAGTAGAAATCCTGCTTGATACAAGTTGCCGAGTGAGCGATCAATGAAACCCTATGGTGAAAATCAAACTCCGGCATGATACAAGTTGCAAGATCACCCAGCTAGCCTATGATGGGTTGTCACTAGATAGGCTTAACTGTCAACTTTCCCATGGCTGCGACCTTCTCAGCCCGAGCTACACTCAAGAGTACACGATCAATGAAACCCTATGGGGAAAATCAAACTCCGACATGGTACAAGTTGCAAGCTCACCCAGCTAGCCTATGATGGGCTGTCACTAGATAGGCTTAACTGTCAACTTTCCCATGGCTGCGTCATTCTCAGCCCGAGCTACACTCAAGAGTACACGATCAATGAAGCGCTAAGGGGAAAGTAGAAATCCTGCTTCATACAAGTTGCCGAGTAAGCGATCAATGAAACCCTATGGTGAAAATCAAACTCCGGCATAATACAAGTTGCAAGATCACCCAGCTAACCTATGATGGGTTGTCACTAGATAGGCTTAACTGTCAACTTTCCCATGGCTGCGACCTTCTCAGCCCGAGCTACACTCAAGAGTACACGATCAATGAAACCCTATGGGGAAAATCAAACTCCGACATGGTACAAGTTTCAAGATCACCCAGCTAGCCTATGATGGGCTGTCACTAGATAGGCTTAACTGTCAACTTTCCCATGGCTGCGTCATTCTCAGCCCGATCTACACTCAAGAGTACACGATCAATGAAGCGCTAAGGGGAAAGTAGAAATCCTGCTTCATACAAGTTGCCGAGTGAGCGATCAATGAAACCCTATGGTGAAAATCAAACTCCGGCATGATACAAGTTGCAAGATCACCCAGCTAGCCTATGATGGGTTGTCACTAGATAGGCTTAACTGTCAACTTTCCCATGGCTGCGACCTTCTCAGCCCGAGCTACACTCAAGAGTACACGATCAATGAAACCCTATGGGGAAAATCAAACTCCGACATGGTACAAGTTGCAAGCTCACCCAGCTAGCCTATGATGGGCTGTCACTAGATAGGCTTAACTGTCAACTTTCCCATGGCTGCGTCATTCTCAGCCCGAGCTACACTCAAGAGTACACGATCAATGAAGCGCTAAGGGGAAAGTAGAAATCCTGCTTCATACAAGTTGCCGAGTGAGCGATCAATGAAACCCTATGGTGAAAATCAAACTCCGGCATGATACAAGTTGCAAGATCACCCAGCTAGCCTATGATGGGTTGTCACTAGATAGGCTTAACTGTTAACTTTCCCATGGCTGCGACCTTCTCAGCCCGAGCTACACTCAAGAGTACACGATCAATGAAACCCTATGGGGAAAATCAAACTCCGACATGGTACAAGTTGCAAGCTCACCCAGCTAGCCTATGATGGGCTGTCACTAGATAGGCTTATCTGTCAACTTTCCCATGGCTGCGTCATTCTCAGCCCGAGCTACACTCAAGAGTACACGATCAATGAAGCGCTAAGGGGAAAGTAGAAATCCTGCTTCATACAAGTTGCCGAGTAAGCGATCAATGAAACCCTATGGTGAAAATCAAACTCCGGCATAATACAAGTTGCAAGATCACCCAGCTAGCCTATGATGGGTTGTCACTAGATAGGCTTAACTGTCAACTTTCCCATGGCTGCGACCTTCTCAGCCCGAGCTACACTCAAGAGTACACGATCAATGAAACCCTATGGGGAAAATCAAACTCCGACATGGTACAAGTTTCAAGATCACCCAGCTAGCCTATGATGGGCTGTCACTAGATAGGCTTAACTGTCAACTTTCCCATGGCTGCGTCATTCTCAGCCCGATCTACACTCAAGAGTACACGATCAATGAAGCGCTAAGGGGAAAGTAGAAATCCTGCTTCATACAAAATGCCGAGTAAGCGATCAAGGAAACCCTATGGTGAAAATCAAACTCCGGCATGATACAAGTTGCAAGATCACCCAGCTAGCCTATGATGGGTTGTCACTAGATAGGCTTAACTGTCAACTTTCCCATGGCTGCGACCTTCTCAGCCCGAGCTACACTCAAGAGTACACAATCAATGAAACCCTATGGGGAAAATCAAACTCCGACATGGTACAAGTTGCAAGATCACCCAGCTAGCCTATGATGGGCTGTCACTAGATAGGCTTAACTGTCAACTTTCCCATGGCTGCGTCATTCTCAGCCCGAGCTACACTCAAGAGTACACGATCAATGAAGCGCTAAGGGGAAAGTAGAAATCCTGCTTCATACAAGTTGCCGAGTAAGCGATCAATGAAACCCTATGGTGAAAATCAAACTCCGGCATGATACAAGTTGCAAGATCACCCAGCTAGCCTATGATGGATTGTCACTAGATAGGCTTAACTGTCAACTTTCCCATGGCTGCGACCTTCTCAGCCCGAGCTACACTCAAGAGTACACGATCAATGAAACCCTATGGGGAAAATCAAACTCCGACATGGTACAAGTTGCAAGCTCACCCAGCTAGCCTATGATGGGCTGTCACTAGATAGGCTTAACTGTCAACTTTCCCATGGCTGCGTCATTCTCAGCCCGAGCTACACTCAAGAGTACACGATCAATGAAACCCTATGGGGAAAATCAAACTCCGACATGGTACAAGTTGCAAGATCACCCAGCTAGCCTATGATGGGCTGTCACTAGATAGGCTTAACTGTCAACTTTCCCATGGCTGCGTCATTCTCAGCCCGAGCTACACTCAAGAGTACACGATCAATGAAGCGCTAAGGGGAAAGTAGAAATCCTGCTTGATACAAGTTGCCGAGTGAGCGATCAATGAAACCCTATGGTGAAAATCAAACTCCGGCATGATACAAGTTGCAAGATCACCCAGCTAGCCTATGATGGGTTGTCACTAGATAGGCTTAACTGTCAACTTTCCCATGGCTGCGACCTTCTCAGCCCGAGCTACACTCAAGAGTACACGATCAATGAAACCCTATGGGGAAAATCAAACTCCGACATGGTACAAGTTGCAAGCTCACCCAGCTAGCCTATGATGGGCTGTCACTAGATAGGCTTAACTGTCAACTTTCCCATGGCTGCGTCATTCTCAGCCCGAGCTACACTCAAGAGTACACGATCAATGAAGCGCTAAGGGGAAAGTAGAAATCCTGCTTCATACAAGTTGCCGAGTGAGCGATCAATGAAACCCTATGGTGAAAATCAAACTCCGGCATGATACAAGTTGCAAGATCATCCAGCTAGCCTATGATGGGTTGTCACTAGATAGGCTTAACTGTTAACTTTCCCATGGCTGCGACCTTCTCAGCCCGAGCTACACTCAAGAGTACACGATCAATGAAACCCTATGGGGAAAATCAAACTCCGACATGGTACAAGTTGCAAGCTCACCCAGCTAGCCTATGATGGGCTGTCACTAGATAGGCTTATCTGTCAACTTTCCCATGGCTGCGTCATTCTCAGCCCGAGCTACACTCAAGAGTACACGATCAATGAAGCGCTAAGGGGAAAGTAGAAATCCTGCTTGATACAAGTTGCCGAGTGAGCGATCAATGAAACCCTATGGTGAAAATCAAACTCCGGCATGATACAAGTTGCAAGATCACCCAGCTAGCCTATGATGGGTTGTCACTAGATAGGCTTAACTGTCAACTTTCCCATGGCTGCGACCTTCTCAGCCCGAGCTACACTCAAGAGTACACGATCAATGAAACCCTATGGGGAAAATCAAACTCCGACATGGTACAAGTTGCAAGCTCACCCAGCTAGCCTATGATGGGCTGTCACTAGATAGGCTTAACTGTCAACTTTCCCATGGCTGCGTCATTCTCAGCCCGATCTACACTCAAGAGTACACGATCAATGAAGCGCTAAGGGGAAAGTAGAAATCCTGCTTCATACAAGTTGCCGAGTAAGCGATCAATGAAACCCTATGGTGAAAATCAAACTCCGGCATGATACAAGTTGCAAGATCACCCAGCTAGCCTATGATGGGTTGTCACTAGATAGGCTTAACTGTCAACTTTCCCATGGCTGCGACCTTCTCAGCCCGAGCTACACTCAAGAGTACACGATCAATGAAACCCTATGGGGAAAATCAAACTCCGGCATGATACAAGTTGCAAGATCACCCAGCTAGCCTATGATGGGTTGTCACTAGATAGGCTTAACTGTCAACTTTCCCATGGCTGCGACCTTCTCAGCCCGAGCTACACTCAAGAGTACACGATCAATGAAACCCTATGGGGAAAATCAAACTCCGACATGGTACAAGTTGCAAGATCACCCAGCTAGCCTATGATGGGCTGTCACTAGATAGGCTTAACTGTCAACTTTCCCATGGCTGCGTCATTCTCAGTCCGATCTACACTCAAGAGTACACGATCAATGAAGCGCTAAGGGGAAAGTAGAAATCCTGCTTCATACAAGTTGCCGAGTAAGCGATCAATGAAACCCTATGGTGAAAATCAAACTCCGGCATGATACAAGTTGCAAGATCACCCAGCTAGCCTATGATGGGTTGTCACTAGATAGGCTTAACTGTCAACTTTCCCATGGCTGCGACCTTCTCAGCCCGAGCTACACTCAAGAGTATACGATCAATGAAACCCTATGGGGAAAATCAAACTCCGACATGGTACAAGTTACAAGATCACCCAGCTAGCCTATGATGGGCTGTCACTAGATAGGCTTAACTGTCAACTTTCCCATGGCTGCGTCATTCTCAGCCCGATCTACACTCAAGAGTACACGATCAATGAAGCGCTAAGGGGAAAGTAGAAATCCTGCTTCATACAAGTTGCCGAGTAAGCGATCAATGAAACCCTATGGTGAAAATCAAACTCCGGCATGATACAAGTTGCAAGATCACCCAGCTAGCCTATGATGGGTTGTCACTAGATAGGCTTAACTGTCAACTTTCCCATGGCTGCGACCTTCTCAGCCCGAGCTACACTCAAGAGTACACGATCAATGAAACCCTATGGGGAAAATCAAACTCCGACATGGTACAAGTTACAAGATCACCCAGCTAGCCTATGATGGGCTGTCACTAGATAGGCTTAACTGTCAACTTTCCCATGGCTGCGTCATTCTCAGCCCGATCTACACTCAAGAGTACACGATCAATGAAGCGCTAAGGGGAAAGTAGAAATCCTGCTTCATACAAGTTGCCGAGTAAGCGATCAATGAAACCCTATGGTGAAAATCAAACTCCGGCATGATACAAGTTGCAAGATCACCCAGCTAGCCTATGATGGGTTGTCACTAGATAGGCTTAACTGTCAACTTTCCCATGGCTGCGACCTTCTCAGCCCGAGCTACACTCAAGAGTACACGATCAATGAAACCCTATGGGGAAAATCAAACTCCGACATGGTACAAGTTACAAGATCACCCAGCTAGCCTATGATGGGCTGTCACTAGATAGGCTTAACTGTCAACTTTCCCATGGCTGCGTCATTCTCAGCCCGATCTACACTCAAGAGTACACGATCAATGAAGCGCTAAGGGGAAAGTAGAAATCCTGCTTCATACAAGTTGCCGAGTGAGCGATCAATGAAACCCTATGGTGAAAATCAAACTCCGGCATGATACAAGTTGCAAGATCACCCAGCTAGCCTATGATGGGTTGTCACTAGATAGGCTTAACTGTCAACTTTCCCATGGCTGCGACCTTCTCAGCCCGAGCTACACTCAAGAGTACACGATCAATGAAACCCTATGGGGAAAATCAAACTCCGACATGGTACAAGTTGCAAGCTCACCCAGCTAGCCTATGATGGGCTGTCACTAGATAGGCTTAACTGTCAACTTTCCCATGGCTGCGTCATTCTCAGCCCGAGCTACACTCAAGAGTACACGATCAATGAAGCGCTAAGGGGAAAATAGAAATCCTGCTTCATAAAAAATGCCGAGTAAGCGATCAATGAAACCCTATGGTGAAAATCAAACTCCGGCATGATACAAGTTGCAAGATCACCCAGCTAGCCTATGATGGGTTGTCACTAGATAGGCTTAACTGTCAACTTTCCCATGGCTGCGACCTTCTCAGCCCGAGCTACACTCAAGAGTACACAATCAATGAAACCCTATGGGGAAAATCAAACTCCGACATGGTACAAGTTGCAAGATCACCCAGCTAGCCTATGATGGGCTGTCACTAGATAGGCTTAACTGTCAACTTTCCCATGGCTGCGTCATTCTCAGCCCGATCTACACTCAAGAGTACACGATCAATGAAGCGCTAAGGGGAAAGTAGAAATCCTGCTTCATACAAGTTGCCGAGTGAGCGATCAATGAAACCCTATGGTGAAAATCAAACTCCGGCATGATACAAGTTGCAAGATCACCCAGCTAGCCTATGATGGGTTGTCACTAGATAGGCTTAACTGTCAACTTTCCCATGGCTGCGACCTTCTCAGCCCGAGCTACACTCAAGAGTACACGATCAATGAAACCCTATGGGGAAAATCAAACTCCGACATGGTACAAGTTGCAAGCTCACCCAGCTAGCCTATGATGGGCTGTCACTAGATAGGCTTAACTGTCAACTTTCCCATGGCTGCGTCATTCTCAGCCCGAGCTACACTCAAGAGTACACGATCAATGAAGCGCTAAGGGGAAAGTAGAAATCCTGCTTCATAAAAAATGCCGAGTAAGCGATCAATGAAACCCTATGGTGAAAATCAAACTCCGGCATGATACAAGTTGCAAGATCACCCAGCTAGCCTATGATGGGTTGTCACTAGATAGGCTTAACTGTCAACTTTCCCATGGCTGCGACCTTCTCAGCCCGAGCTACACTCAAGAGTACACAATCAATGAAACCCTATGGGGAAAATCAAACTCCGACATGGTACAAGTTGCAAGATCACCCAGCTAGCCTATGATGGGCTGTCACTAGATAGGCTTAACTGTCAACTTTCCCATGGCTGCGTCATTCTCAGCCCGATCTACACTCAAGAGTACACGATCAATGAAGCGCTAAGGGGAAAGTAGAAATCCTGCTTCATACAAGTTGCCGAGTAAGCGATCAATGAAACCCTATGGTGAAAATCAAACTCCGGCATGATACAAGTTGCAAGATCACCCAGCTAGCCTATGATGGGTTGTCACTAGATAGGCTTAACTGTCAACTTTCCCATGGCTGCGACCTTCTCAGCCCGAGCTACACTCAAGAGTATACGATCAATGAAACCCTATGGGGAAAATCAAACTCCGACATGGTACAAGTTACAAGATCACCCAGCTAGCCTATGATGGGCTGTCACTAGATAGGCTTAACTGTCAACTTTCCCATGGCTGCGTCATTCTCAGCCCGATCTACACTCAAGAGTACACGATCAATGAAGCGCTAAGGGGAAAGTAGAAATCCTGCTTCATACAAGTTGCCGAGTAAGCGATCAATGAAACCCTATGGTGAAAATCAAACTCCGGCATGATACAAGTTGCAAGATCACCCAGCTAGCCTATGATGGGTTGTCACTAGATAGGCTTAACTGTCAACTTTCCCATGGCTGCGACCTTCTCAGCCCGAGCTACACTCAAGAGTACACGATCAATGAAACCCTATGGGGAAAATCAAACTCCGACATGGTACAAGTTACAAGATCACCCAGCTAGCCTATGATGGGCTGTCACTAGATAGGCTTAACTGTCAACTTTCCCATGGCTGCGTCATTCTCAGCCCGATCTACACTCAAGAGTACACGATCAATGAAGCGCTAAGGGGAAAGTAGAAATCCTGCTTCATACAAGTTGCCGAGTGAGCGATCAATGAAACCCTATGGTGAAAATCAAACTCCGGCATGATACAAGTTGCAAGATCACCCAGCTAGCCTATGATGGGTTGTCACTAGATAGGCTTAACTGTCAACTTTCCCATGGCTGCGACCTTCTCAGCCCGAGCTACACTCAAGAGTACACGATCAATGAAACCCTATGGGGAAAATCAAACTCCGACATGGTACAAGTTGCAAGCTCACCCAGCTAGCCTATGATGGGCTGTCACTAGATAGGCTTAACTGTCAACTTTCCCATGGCTGCGTCATTCTCAGCCCGAGCTACACTCAAGAGTACACGATCAATGAAGCGCTAAGGGGAAAGTAGAAATCCTGCTTCATACAAAATGCCGAGTAAGCGATCAATGAAACCCTATGGTGAAAATCAAACTCCGGCATGATACAAGTTGCAAGATCACCCAGCTAGCCTATGATGGGTTGTCACTAGATAGGCTTAACTGTCAACTTTCCCATGGCTGCGACCTTCTCAGCCCGAGCTACACTCAAGAGTACACAATCAATGAAACCCTATGGGGAAAATCAAACTCCGACATGGTACAAGTTGCAAGATCACCCAGCTAGCCTATGATGGGCTGTCACTAGATAGGCTTAACTGTCAACTTTCCCATGGCTGCGTCATTCTCAGCCCGAGCTACACTCAAGAGTACACGATCAATGAAGCGCTAAGGGGAAAGTAGAAATCCTGCTTCATAGAAGTTGCCGAGTAAGCGATCAATGAAACCCTATGGTGAAAATCAAACTCCGGCATGATACAAGTTGCAAGATCACCCAGCTAGCCTATGATGGGTTGTCACTAGATAGGCTTAACTGTCAACTTTCCCATGGCTGCGACCTTCTCAGCCCGAGCTACACTCAAGAGTATACGATCAATGAAACCCTATGGGGAAAATCAAACTCCGACATGGTACAAGTTGCAAGCTCACCCAGCTAGCCTATGATGGGCTGTCACTAGATAGGCTTAACTGTCAACTTTCCCATGGCTGCGTCATTCTCAGCCCGATCTACACTCAAGAGTACACGATCAATGAAGCGCTAAGGGGAAAGTAGAAATCCTGCTTCATACAAGTTGCCGAGTAAGCGATCAATGAAACCCTATGGTGAAAATCAAACTCCGGCATGATACAAGTTGCAAGATCACCCAGCTAGCCTATGATGGGTTGTCACTAGATAGGCTTAACTGTCAACTTTCCCATGGCTGCGACCTTCTCAGCCCGAGCTACACTCAAGAGTACACGATCAATGAAACCCTATGGGGAAAATCAAACTCCGACATGGTACAAGTTGCAAGCTCACCCAGCTAGCCTATGATGGGCTGTCACTAGATAGGCTTAACTGTCAACTTTCCCATGGCTGCGTCATTCTCAGCCCGAGCTACACTCAAGAGTACACGATCAATGAAGCGCTAAGGGGAAAGTAGAAATCCTGCTTCATACAAGTTGCCGAGTAAGCGATCAATGAAACCCTATGGTGAAAATCAAACTCCGGCATAATACAAGTTGCAAGATCACCCAGCTAGCCTATGATGGGTTGTCACTAGATAGGCTTAACTGTCAACTTTCCCATGGCTGCGACCTTCTCAGCCCGAGCTACACTCAAGAGTACACGATCAATGAAACCCTATGGGGAAAATCAAACTCCGACATGGTACAAGTTTCAAGATCACCCAGCTAGCCTATGATGGGCTGTCACTAGATAGGCTTAACTGTCAACTTTCCCATGGCTGCGTCATTCTCAGCCCGATCTACACTCAAGAGTACACGATCAATGAAGCGCTAAGGGGAAAGTAGAAATCCTGCTTGATACAAGTTGCCGAGTGAGCGATCAATGAAACCCTATGGTGAAAATCAAACTCCGACATGATACAAGTTGCAAGATCACCCAGCTAGCCTATGATGGGTTGTCACTAGATAGGCTTAACTGTCAACTTTCCCATGGCTGCGACCTTCTCAGCCCGAGCTACACTCAAGAGTACACGATCAATGAAACCCTATGGGGAAAATCAAACTCCGACATGGTACAAGTTGCAAGCTCACCCAGCTAGCCTATGATGGGCTGTCACTAGATAGGCTTAACTGTCAACTTTCCCATGGCTGCGTCATTCTCAGCCCGAGCTACACTCAAGAGTACACGATCAATGAAGCGCTAAGGGGAAAGTAGAAATCCTGCTTCATACAAGTTGCCGAGTAAGCGATCAATGAAACCCTATGGTGAAAATCAAACTCCGGCATAATACAAGTTGCAAGATCACCCAGCTAGCCTATGATGGGTTGTCACTAGATAGGCTTAACTGTCAACTTTCCCATGGCTGCGACCTTCTCAGCCCGAGCTACACTCAAGAGTACACGATCAATGAAACCCTATGGGGAAAATCAAACTCCGACATGGTACAAGTTTCAAGATCACCCAGCTAGCCTATGATGGGCTGTCACTAGATAGGCTTAACTGTCAACTTTCCCATGGCTGCGTCATTCTCAGCCCGATCTACACTCAAGAGTACACGATCAATGAAGCGCTAAGGGGAAAGTAGAAATCCTGCTTCATACAAGTTGCCGAGTGAGCGATCAATGAAACCCTATGGTGAAAATCAAACTCCGGCATGATACAAGTTGCAAGATCACCCAGCTAGCCTATGATGGGTTGTCACTAGATAGGCTTAACTGTCAACTTTCCCATGGCTGCGACCTTCTCAGCCCGAGCTACACTCAAGAGTACACGATCAATGAAACCCTATGGGGAAAATCAAACTCCGACATGGTACAAGTTGCAAGCTCACCCAGCTAGCCTATGATGGGCTGTCACTAGATAGGCTTAACTGTCAACTTTCCCATGGCTGCGTCATTCTCAGCCCGAGCTACACTCAAGAGTACACGATCAATGAAGCGCTAAGGGGAAAGTAGAAATCCTGCTTCATACAAGTTGCCGAGTGAGCGATCAATGAAACCCTATGGTGAAAATCAAACTCCGGCATGATACAAGTTGCAAGATCACCCAGCTAGCCTATGATGGGTTGTCACTAGATAGGCTTAACTGTTAACTTTCCCATGGCTGCGACCTTCTCAGCCCGAGCTACACTCAAGAGTACACGATCAATGAAACCCTATGGGGAAAATCAAACTCCGACATGGTACAAGTTGCAAGCTCACCCAGCTAGCCTATGATGGGCTGTCACTAGATAGGCTTATCTGTCAACTTTCCCATGGCTGCGTCATTCTCAGCCCGAGCTACACTCAAGAGTACACGATCAATGAAGCGCTAAGGGGAAAGTAGAAATCCTGCTTGATACAAGTTGCCGAGTGAGCGATCAATGAAACCCTATGGTGAAAATCAAACTCCGGCATGATACAAGTTGCAAGATCACCCAGCTAGCCTATGATGGGTTGTCACTAGATAGGCTTAACTGTCAACTTTCCCATGGCTGCGACCTTCTCAGCCCGAGCTACACTCAAGAGTACACGATCAATGAAACCCTATGGGGAAAATCAAACTCCGACATGGTACAAGTTGCAAGCTCACCCAGCTAGCCTATGATGGGCTGTCACTAGATAGGCTTAACTGTCAACTTTCCCATGGCTGCGTCATTCTCAGCCCGATCTACACTCAAGAGTACACGATCAATGAAGCGCTAAGGGGAAAGTAGAAATCCTGCTTCATACAAGTTGCCGAGTAAGCGATCAATGAAACCCTATGGTGAAAATCAAACTCCGGCATGATACAAGTTGCAAGATCACCCAGCTAGCCTATGATGGGTTGTCACTAGATAGGCTTAACTGTCAACTTTCCCATGGCTGCGACCTTCTCAGCCCGAGCTACACTCAAGAGTACACGATCAATGAAACCCTATGGGGAAAATCAAACTCCGACATGGTACAAGTTGCAAGCTCACCCAGCTAGCCTATGATGGGCTGTCACTAGATAGGCTTAACTGTCAACTTTCCCATGGCTGCGTCATTCTCAGCCCGAGCTACACTCAAGAGTACACGATCAATGAAACCCTATGGGGAAAATCAAACTCCGACATGGTACAAGTTGCAAGATCACCCAGCTAGCCTATGATGGGCTGTCACTAGATAGGCTTAACTGTCAACTTTCCCATGGCTGCGTCATTCTCAGCCCGAGCTACACTCAAGAGTACACGATCAATGAAACCCTATGGGGAAAATCAAACTCCGACATGGTACAAGTTGCAAGATCACCCAGCTAGCCTATGATGGGCTGTCACTAGATAGGCTTAACTGTCAACTTTCCCATGGCTGCGTCATTCTCAGCCCGAGCTACACTCAAGAGTACACGATCAATGAAGCGCTAAGGGGAAAGTAGAAATCCTGCTTCATACAAGTTGCCGAGTAAGCGATCAATGAAACCCTATGGTGAAAATCAAACTCCGGCATGATACAAGTTGCAAGATCACCCAGCTAGCCTATGATGGGTTGTCACTAGATAGGCTTAACTGTCAACTTTCCCATGGCTGCGACCTTCTCAGCCCGAGCTACACTCAAGAGTACACGATCAATGAAACCCTATGGGGAAAATCAAACTCCGACATGGTACAAGTTGCAAGCTCACCCAGCTAGCCTATGATGGGCTGTCACTAGATAGGCTTAACTGTCAACTTTCCCATGGCTGCGTCATTCTCAGCCCGAGCTACACTCAAGAGTACACGATCAATGAAGCGCTAAGGGGAAAGTAGAAATCCTGCTTCATACAAAATGCCGAGTAAGCGATCAATGAAACCCTATGGTGAAAATCAAACTCCGGCATGATACAAGTTGCAAGATCACCCAGCTAGCCTATGATGGGTTGTCACTAGATAGGCTTAACTGTCAACTTTCCCATGGCTGCGACCTTCTCAGCCCGAGCTACACTCAAGAGTACACAATCAATGAAACCCTATGGGGAAAATCAAACTCCGACATGGTACAAGTTGCAAGATCACCCAGCTAGCCTATGATGGGCTGTCACTAGATAGGCTTAACTGTCAACTTTCCCATGGCTGCGTCATTCTCAGCCCGAGCTACACTCAAGAGTACACGATCAATGAAGCGCTAAGGGGAAAGTAGAAATCCTGCTTCATAGAAGTTGCCGAGTAAGCGATCAATGAAACCCTATGGTGAAAATCAAACTCCGGCATGATACAAGTTGCAAGATCACCCAGCTAGCCTATGATGGGTTGTCACTAGATAGGCTTAACTGTCAACTTTCCCATGGCTGCGACCTTCTCAGCCCGAGCTACACTCAAGAGTATACGATCAATGAAACCCTATGGGGAAAATCAAACTCCGACATGGTACAAGTTGCAAGCTCACCCAGCTAGCCTATGATGGGCTGTCACTAGATAGGCTTAACTGTCAACTTTCCCATGGCTGCGTCATTCTCAGCCCGATCTACACTCAAGAGTACACGATCAATGAAGCGCTAAGGGGAAAGTAGAAATCCTGCTTCATACAAGTTGCCGAGTAAGCGATCAATGAAACCCTATGGTGAAAATCAAACTCCGGCATAATACAAGTTGCAAGATCACCCAGCTAGCCTATGATGGGTTGTCACTAGATAGGCTTAACTGTCAACTTTCCCATGGCTGCGACCTTCTCAGCCCGAGCTACACTCAAGAGTACACGATCAATGAAACCCTATGGGGAAAATCAAACTCCGACATGGTACAAGTTTCAAGATCACCCAGCTAGCCTATGATGGGCTGTCACTAGATAGGCTTAACTGTCAACTTTCCCATGGCTGCGTCATTCTCAGTCCGATCTACACTCAAGAGTACACGATCAATGAAGCGCTAAGGGGAAAGTAGAAATCCTGCTTCATACAAGTTGCCGAGTAAGCGATCAATGAAACCCTATGGTGAAAATCAAACTCCGGCATGATACAAGTTGCAAGATCACCCAGCTAGCCTATGATGGGTTGTCACTAGATAGGCTTAACTGTCAACTTTCCCATGGCTGCGACCTTCTCAGCCCGAGCTACACTCAAGAGTATACGATCAATGAAACCCTATGGGGAAAATCAAACTCCGACATGGTACAAGTTACAAGATCACCCAGCTAGCCTATGATGGGCTGTCACTAGATAGGCTTAACTGTCAACTTTCCCATGGCTGCGTCATTCTCAGCCCGATCTACACTCAAGAGTACACGATCAATGAAGCGCTAAGGGGAAAGTAGAAATCCTGCTTCATACAAGTTGCCGAGTAAGCGATCAATGAAACCCTATGGTGAAAATCAAACTCCGGCATGATACAAGTTGCAAGATCACCCAGCTAGCCTATGATGGGTTGTCACTAGATAGGCTTAACTGTCAACTTTCCCATGGCTGCGACCTTCTCAGCCCGAGCTACACTCAAGAGTACACGATCAATGAAACCCTATGGGGAAAATCAAACTCCGACATGGTACAAGTTACAAGATCACCCAGCTAGCCTATGATGGGCTGTCACTAGATAGGCTTAACTGTCAACTTTCCCATGGCTGCGTCATTCTCAGCCCGATCTACACTCAAGAGTACACGATCAATGAAGCGCTAAGGGGAAAGTAGAAATCCTGCTTCATACAAGTTGCCGAGTAAGCGATCAATGAAACCCTATGGTGAAAATCAAACTCCGGCATGATACAAGTTGCAAGATCACCCAGCTAGCCTATGATGGGTTGTCACTAGATAGGCTTAACTGTCAACTTTCCCATGGCTGCGACCTTCTCAGCCCGAGCTACACTCAAGAGTACACGATCAATGAAACCCTATGGGGAAAATCAAACTCCGACATGGTACAAGTTACAAGATCACCCAGCTAGCCTATGATGGGCTGTCACTAGATAGGCTTAACTGTCAACTTTCCCATGGCTGCGTCATTCTCAGCCCGATCTACACTCAAGAGTACACGATCAATGAAGCGCTAAGGGGAAAGTAGAAATCCTGCTTCATACAAGTTGCCGAGTGAGCGATCAATGAAACCCTATGGTGAAAATCAAACTCCGGCATGATACAAGTTGCAAGATCACCCAGCTAGCCTATGATGGGTTGTCACTAGATAGGCTTAACTGTCAACTTTCCCATGGCTGCGACCTTCTCAGCCCGAGCTACACTCAAGAGTACACGATCAATGAAACCCTATGGGGAAAATCAAACTCCGACATGGTACAAGTTGCAAGCTCACCCAGCTAGCCTATGATGGGCTGTCACTAGATAGGCTTAACTGTCAACTTTCCCATGGCTGCGTCATTCTCAGCCCGAGCTACACTCAAGAGTACACGATCAATGAAGCGCTAAGGGGAAAATAGAAATCCTGCTTCATAAAAAATGCCGAGTAAGCGATCAATGAAACCCTATGGTGAAAATCAAACTCCGGCATGATACAAGTTGCAAGATCACCCAGCTAGCCTATGATGGGTTGTCACTAGATAGGCTTAACTGTCAACTTTCCCATGGCTGCGACCTTCTCAGCCCGAGCTACACTCAAGAGTACACAATCAATGAAACCCTATGGGGAAAATCAAACTCCGACATGGTACAAGTTGCAAGATCACCCAGCTAGCCTATGATGGGCTGTCACTAGATAGGCTTAACTGTCAACTTTCCCATGGCTGCGTCATTCTCAGCCCGATCTACACTCAAGAGTACACGATCAATGAAGCGCTAAGGGGAAAGTAGAAATCCTGCTTCATACAAGTTGCCGAGTGAGCGATCAATGAAACCCTATGGTGAAAATCAAACTCCGGCATGATACAAGTTGCAAGATCACCCAGCTAGCCTATGATGGGTTGTCACTAGATAGGCTTAACTGTCAACTTTCCCATGGCTGCGACCTTCTCAGCCCGAGCTACACTCAAGAGTACACGATCAATGAAACCCTATGGGGAAAATCAAACTCCGACATGGTACAAGTTGCAAGCTCACCCAGCTAGCCTATGATGGGCTGTCACTAGATAGGCTTAACTGTCAACTTTCCCATGGCTGCGTCATTCTCAGCCCGAGCTACACTCAAGAGTACACGATCAATGAAGCGCTAAGGGGAAAGTAGAAATCCTGCTTCATAAAAAATGCCGAGTAAGCGATCAATGAAACCCTATGGTGAAAATCAAACTCCGGCATGATACAAGTTGCAAGATCACCCAGCTAGCCTATGATGGGTTGTCACTAGATAGGCTTAACTGTCAACTTTCCCATGGCTGCGACCTTCTCAGCCCGAGCTACACTCAAGAGTACACAATCAATGAAACCCTATGGGGAAAATCAAACTCCGACATGGTACAAGTTGCAAGATCACCCAGCTAGCCTATGATGGGCTGTCACTAGATAGGCTTAACTGTCAACTTTCCCATGGCTGCGTCATTCTCAGCCCGATCTACACTCAAGAGTACACGATCAATGAAGCGCTAAGGGGAAAGTAGAAATCCTGCTTCATACAAGTTGCCGAGTAAGCGATCAATGAAACCCTATGGTGAAAATCAAACTCCGGCATGATACAAGTTGCAAGATCACCCAGCTAGCCTATGATGGGTTGTCACTAGATAGGCTTAACTGTCAACTTTCCCATGGCTGCGACCTTCTCAGCCCGAGCTACACTCAAGAGTATACGATCAATGAAACCCTATGGGGAAAATCAAACTCCGACATGGTACAAGTTACAAGATCACCCAGCTAGCCTATGATGGGCTGTCACTAGATAGGCTTAACTGTCAACTTTCCCATGGCTGCGTCATTCTCAGCCCGATCTACACTCAAGAGTACACGATCAATGAAGCGCTAAGGGGAAAGTAGAAATCCTGCTTCATACAAGTTGCCGAGTAAGCGATCAATGAAACCCTATGGTGAAAATCAAACTCCGGCATGATACAAGTTGCAAGATCACCCAGCTAGCCTATGATGGGTTGTCACTAGATAGGCTTAACTGTCAACTTTCCCATGGCTGCGACCTTCTCAGCCCGAGCTACACTCAAGAGTACACGATCAATGAAACCCTATGGGGAAAATCAAACTCCGACATGGTACAAGTTACAAGATCACCCAGCTAGCCTATGATGGGCTGTCACTAGATAGGCTTAACTGTCAACTTTCCCATGGCTGCGTCATTCTCAGCCCGATCTACACTCAAGAGTACACGATCAATGAAGCGCTAAGGGGAAAGTAGAAATCCTGCTTCATACAAGTTGCCGAGTGAGCGATCAATGAAACCCTATGGTGAAAATCAAACTCCGGCATGATACAAGTTGCAAGATCACCCAGCTAGCCTATGATGGGTTGTCACTAGATAGGCTTAACTGTCAACTTTCCCATGGCTGCGACCTTCTCAGCCCGAGCTACACTCAAGAGTACACGATCAATGAAACCCTATGGGGAAAATCAAACTCCGACATGGTACAAGTTGCAAGCTCACCCAGCTAGCCTATGATGGGCTGTCACTAGATAGGCTTAACTGTCAACTTTCCCATGGCTGCGTCATTCTCAGCCCGAGCTACACTCAAGAGTACACGATCAATGAAGCGCTAAGGGGAAAGTAGAAATCCTGCTTCATACAAAATGCCGAGTAAGCGATCAATGAAACCCTATGGTGAAAATCAAACTCCGGCATGATACAAGTTGCAAGATCACCCAGCTAGCCTATGATGGGTTGTCACTAGATAGGCTTAACTGTCAACTTTCCCATGGCTGCGACCTTCTCAGCCCGAGCTACACTCAAGAGTACACAATCAATGAAACCCTATGGGGAAAATCAAACTCCGACATGGTACAAGTTGCAAGATCACCCAGCTAGCCTATGATGGGCTGTCACTAGATAGGCTTAACTGTCAACTTTCCCATGGCTGCGTCATTCTCAGCCCGAGCTACACTCAAGAGTACACGATCAATGAAGCGCTAAGGGGAAAGTAGAAATCCTGCTTCATAGAAGTTGCCGAGTAAGCGATCAATGAAACCCTATGGTGAAAATCAAACTCCGGCATGATACAAGTTGCAAGATCACCCAGCTAGCCTATGATGGGTTGTCACTAGATAGGCTTAACTGTCAACTTTCCCATGGCTGCGACCTTCTCAGCCCGAGCTACACTCAAGAGTATACGATCAATGAAACCCTATGGGGAAAATCAAACTCCGACATGGTACAAGTTGCAAGCTCACCCAGCTAGCCTATGATGGGCTGTCACTAGATAGGCTTAACTGTCAACTTTCCCATGGCTGCGTCATTCTCAGCCCGATCTACACTCAAGAGTACACGATCAATGAAGCGCTAAGGGGAAAGTAGAAATCCTGCTTCATACAAGTTGCCGAGTAAGCGATCAATGAAACCCTATGGTGAAAATCAAACTCCGGCATGATACAAGTTGCAAGATCACCCAGCTAGCCTATGATGGGTTGTCACTAGATAGGCTTAACTGTCAACTTTCCCATGGCTGCGACCTTCTCAGCCCGAGCTACACTCAAGAGTACACGATCAATGAAACCCTATGGGGAAAATCAAACTCCGACATGGTACAAGTTGCAAGCTCACCCAGCTAGCCTATGATGGGCTGTCACTAGATAGGCTTAACTGTCAACTTTCCCATGGCTGCGTCATTCTCAGCCCGAGCTACACTCAAGAGTACACGATCAATGAAGCGCTAAGGGGAAAGTAGAAATCCTGCTTCATACAAGTTGCCGAGTAAGCGATCAATGAAACCCTATGGTGAAAATCAAACTCCGGCATAATACAAGTTGCAAGATCACCCAGCTAGCCTATGATGGGTTGTCACTAGATAGGCTTAACTGTCAACTTTCCCATGGCTGCGACCTTCTCAGCCCGAGCTACACTCAAGAGTACACGATCAATGAAACCCTATGGGGAAAATCAAACTCCGACATGGTACAAGTTTCAAGATCACCCAGCTAGCCTATGATGGGCTGTCACTAGATAGGCTTAACTGTCAACTTTCCCATGGCTGCGTCATTCTCAGCCCGATCTACACTCAAGAGTACACGATCAATGAAGCGCTAAGGGGAAAGTAGAAATCCTGCTTGATACAAGTTGCCGAGTGAGCGATCAATGAAACCCTATGGTGAAAATCAAACTCCGGCATGATACAAGTTGCAAGATCACCCAGCTAGCCTATGATGGGTTGTCACTAGATAGGCTTAACTGTCAACTTTCCCATGGCTGCGACCTTCTCAGCCCGAGCTACACTCAAGAGTACACGATCAATGAAACCCTATGGGGAAAATCAAACTCCGACATGGTACAAGTTGCAAGCTCACCCAGCTAGCCTATGATGGGCTGTCACTAGATAGGCTTAACTGTCAACTTTCCCATGGCTGCGTCATTCTCAGCCCGAGCTACACTCAAGAGTACACGATCAATGAAGCGCTAAGGGGAAAGTAGAAATCCTGCTTCATACAAGTTGCCGAGTGAGCGATCAATGAAACCCTATGGTGAAAATCAAACTCCGGCATGATACAAGTTGCAAGATCACCCAGCTAGCCTATGATGGGTTGTCACTAGATAGGCTTAACTGTTAACTTTCCCATGGCTGCGACCTTCTCAGCCCGAGCTACACTCAAGAGTACACGATCAATGAAACCCTATGGGGAAAATCAAACTCCGACATGGTACAAGTTGCAAGCTCACCCAGCTAGCCTATGATGGGCTGTCACTAGATAGGCTTATCTGTCAACTTTCCCATGGCTGCGTCATTCTCAGCCCGAGCTACACTCAAGAGTACACGATCAATGAAGCGCTAAGGGGAAAGTAGAAATCCTGCTTGATACAAGTTGCCGAGTGAGCGATCAATGAAACCCTATGGTGAAAATCAAACTCCGGCATGATACAAGTTGCAAGATCACCCAGCTAGCCTATGATGGGTTGTCACTAGATAGGCTTAACTGTCAACTTTCCCATGGCTGCGACCTTCTCAGCCCGAGCTACACTCAAGAGTACACGATCAATGAAACCCTATGGGGAAAATCAAACTCCGACATGGTACAAGTTGCAAGCTCACCCAGCTAGCCTATGATGGGCTGTCACTAGATAGGCTTAACTGTCAACTTTCCCATGGCTGCGTCATTCTCAGCCCGATCTACACTCAAGAGTACACGATCAATGAAGCGCTAAGGGGAAAGTAGAAATCCTGCTTCATACAAGTTGCCGAGTAAGCGATCAATGAAACCCTATGGTGAAAATCAAACTCCGGCATGATACAAGTTGCAAGATCACCCAGCTAGCCTATGATGGGTTGTCACTAGATAGGCTTAACTGTCAACTTTCCCATGGCTGCGACCTTCTCAGCCCGAGCTACACTCAAGAGTACACGATCAATGAAACCCTATGGGGAAAATCAAACTCCGACATGGTACAAGTTGCAAGCTCACCCAGCTAGCCTATGATGGGCTGTCACTAGATAGGCTTAACTGTCAACTTTCCCATGGCTGCGTCATTCTCAGCCCGAGCTACACTCAAGAGTACACGATCAATGAAACCCTATGGGGAAAATCAAACTCCGACATGGTACAAGTTGCAAGATCACCCAGCTAGCCTATGATGGGCTGTCACTAGATAGGCTTAACTGTCAACTTTCCCATGGCTGCGTCATTCTCAGCCCGAGCTACACTCAAGAGTACACGATCAATGAAACCCTATGGGGAAAATCAAACTCCGACATGGTACAAGTTGCAAGATCACCCAGCTAGCCTATGATGGGCTGTCACTAGATAGGCTTAACTGTCAACTTTCCCATGGCTGCGTCATTCTCAGCCCGAGCTACACTCAAGAGTACACGATCAATGAAGCGCTAAGGGGAAAGTAGAAATCCTGCTTCATACAAGTTGCCGAGTAAGCGATCAATGAAACCCTATGGTGAAAATCAAACTCCGGCATGATACAAGTTGCAAGATCACCCAGCTAGCCTATGATGGGTTGTCACTAGATAGGCTTAACTGTCAACTTTCCCATGGCTGCGACCTTCTCAGCCCGAGCTACACTCAAGAGTACACGATCAATGAAACCCTATGGGGAAAATCAAACTCCGACATGGTACAAGTTGCAAGCTCACCCAGCTAGCCTATGATGGGCTGTCACTAGATAGGCTTAACTGTCAACTTTCCCATGGCTGCGTCATTCTCAGCCCGAGCTACACTCAAGAGTACACGATCAATGAAGCGCTAAGGGGAAAGTAGAAATCCTGCTTCATACAAAATGCCGAGTAAGCGATCAATGAAACCCTATGGTGAAAATCAAACTCCGGCATGATACAAGTTGCAAGATCACCCAGCTAGCCTATGATGGGTTGTCACTAGATAGGCTTAACTGTCAACTTTCCCATGGCTGCGACCTTCTCAGCCCGAGCTACACTCAAGAGTACACAATCAATGAAACCCTATGGGGAAAATCAAACTCCGACATGGTACAAGTTGCAAGATCACCCAGCTAGCCTATGATGGGCTGTCACTAGATAGGCTTAACTGTCAACTTTCCCATGGCTGCGTCATTCTCAGCCCGAGCTACACTCAAGAGTACACGATCAATGAAGCGCTAAGGGGAAAGTAGAAATCCTGCTTCATAGAAGTTGCCGAGTAAGCGATCAATGAAACCCTATGGTGAAAATCAAACTCCGGCATGATACAAGTTGCAAGATCACCCAGCTAGCCTATGATGGGTTGTCACTAGATAGGCTTAACTGTCAACTTTCCCATGGCTGCGACCTTCTCAGCCCGAGCTACACTCAAGAGTATACGATCAATGAAACCCTATGGGGAAAATCAAACTCCGACATGGTACAAGTTGCAAGCTCACCCAGCTAGCCTATGATGGGCTGTCACTAGATAGGCTTAACTGTCAACTTTCCCATGGCTGCGTCATTCTCAGCCCGATCTACACTCAAGAGTACACGATCAATGAAGCGCTAAGGGGAAAGTAGAAATCCTGCTTCATACAAGTTGCCGAGTAAGCGATCAATGAAACCCTATGGTGAAAATCAAACTCCGGCATAATACAAGTTGCAAGATCACCCAGCTAGCCTATGATGGGTTGTCACTAGATAGGCTTAACTGTCAACTTTCCCATGGCTGCGACCTTCTCAGCCCGAGCTACACTCAAGAGTACACGATCAATGAAACCCTATGGGGAAAATCAAACTCCGACATGGTACAAGTTTCAAGATCACCCAGCTAGCCTATGATGGGCTGTCACTAGATAGGCTTAACTGTCAACTTTCCCATGGCTGCGTCATTCTCAGCCCGATCTACACTCAAGAGTACACGATCAATGAAGCGCTAAGGGGAAAGTAGAAATCCTGCTTGATACAAGTTGCCGAGTGAGCGATCAATGAAACCCTATGGTGAAAATCAAACTCCGGCATGATACAAGTTGCAAGATCACCCAGCTAGCCTATGATGGGTTGTCACTAGATAGGCTTAACTGTCAACTTTCCCATGGCTGCGACCTTCTCAGCCCGAGCTACACTCAAGAGTACACGATCAATGAAACCCTATGGGGAAAATCAAACTCCGACATGGTACAAGTTGCAAGCTCACCCAGCTAGCCTATGATGGGCTGTCACTAGATAGGCTTAACTGTCAACTTTCCCATGGCTGCGTCATTCTCAGCCCGAGCTACACTCAAGAGTACACGATCAATGAAGCGCTAAGGGGAAAGTAGAAATCCTGCTTCATACAAGTTGCCGAGTAAGCGATCAATGAAACCCTATGGTGAAAATCAAACTCCGGCATAATACAAGTTGCAAGATCACCCAGCTAGCCTATGATGGGTTGTCACTAGATAGGCTTAACTGTCAACTTTCCCATGGCTGCGACCTTCTCAGCCCGAGCTACACTCAAGAGTACACGATCAATGAAACCCTATGGGGAAAATCAAACTCCGACATGGTACAAGTTTCAAGATCACCCAGCTAGCCTATGATGGGCTGTCACTAGATAGGCTTAACTGTCAACTTTCCCATGGCTGCGTCATTCTCAGCCCGATCTACACTCAAGAGTACACGATCAATGAAGCGCTAAGGGGAAAGTAGAAATCCTGCTTCATACAAGTTGCCGAGTGAGCGATCAATGAAACCCTATGGTGAAAATCAAACTCCGGCATGATACAAGTTGCAAGATCACCCAGCTAGCCTATGATGGGTTGTCACTAGATAGGCTTAACTGTCAACTTTCCCATGGCTGCGACCTTCTCAGCCCGAGCTACACTCAAGAGTACACGATCAATGAAACCCTATGGGGAAAATCAAACTCCGACATGGTACAAGTTGCAAGCTCACCCAGCTAGCCTATGATGGGCTGTCACTAGATAGGCTTAACTGTCAACTTTCCCATGGCTGCGTCATTCTCAGCCCGAGCTACACTCAAGAGTACACGATCAATGAAGCGCTAAGGGGAAAGTAGAAATCCTGCTTCATACAAGTTGCCGAGTTGAGCGATCAATGAAACCCTATGGTGAAAATCAAACTCCGGCATGATACAAGTTGCAAGATCACCCAGCTAGCCTATGATGGGTTGTCACTAGATAGGCTTAACTGTTAACTTTCCCATGGCTGCGACCTTCTCAGCCCGAGCTACACTCAAGAGTACACGATCAATGAAACCCTATGGGGAAAATCAAACTCCGACATGGTACAAGTTGCAAGCTCACCCAGCTAGCCTATGATGGGCTGTCACTAGATAGGCTTATCTGTCAACTTTCCCATGGCTGCGTCATTCTCAGCCCGAGCTACACTCAAGAGTACACGATCAATGAAGCGCTAAGGGGAAAGTAGAAATCCTGCTTCATACAAGTTGCCGAGTAAGCGATCAATGAAACCCTATGGTGAAAATCAAACTCCGGCATGATACAAGTTGCAAGATCACCCAGCTAGCCTATGATGGGTTGTCACTAGATAGGCTTAACTGTCAACTTTCCCATGGCTGCGACCTTCTCAGCCCGAGCTACACTCAAGAGTACACGATCAATGAAACCCTATGGGGAAAATCAAACTCCGACATGGTACAAGTTACAAGATCACCCAGCTAGCCTATGATGGGCTGTCACTAGATAGGCTTAACTGTCAACTTTCCCATGGCTGCGTCATTCTCAGCCCGATCTACACTCAAGAGTACACGATCAATGAAGCGCTAAGGGGAAAGTAGAAATCCTGCTTCATACAAGTTGCCGAGTAAGCGATCAATGAAACCCTATGGTGAAAATCAAACTCCGGCATGATACAAGTTGCAAGATCACCCAGCTAGCCTATGATGGGTTGTCACTAGATAGGCTTAACTGTCAACTTTCCCATGGCTGCGACCTTCTCAGCCCGAGCTACACTCAAGAGTACACGATCAATGAAACCCTATGGGGAAAATCAAACTCCGACATGGTACAAGTTACAAGATCACCCAGCTAGCCTATGATGGGCTGTCACTAGATAGGCTTAACTGTCAACTTTCCCATGGCTGCGTCATTCTCAGCCCGATCTACACTCAAGAGTACACGATCAATGAAGCGCTAAGGGGAAAGTAGAAATCCTGCTTCATACAAGTTGCCGAGTGAGCGATCAATGAAACCCTATGGTGAAAATCAAACTCCGGCATGATACAAGTTGCAAGATCACCCAGCTAGCCTATGATGGGTTGTCACTAGATAGGCTTAACTGTCAACTTTCCCATGGCTGCGACCTTCTCAGCCCGAGCTACACTCAAGAGTACACGATCAATGAAACCCTATGGGGAAAATCAAACTCCGACATGGTACAAGTTGCAAGCTCACCCAGCTAGCCTATGATGGGCTGTCACTAGATAGGCTTAACTGTCAACTTTCCCATGGCTGCGTCATTCTCAGCCCGAGCTACACTCAAGAGTACACGATCAATGAAGCGCTAAGGGGAAAATAGAAATCCTGCTTCATAAAAAATGCCGAGTAAGCGATCAATGAAACCCTATGGTGAAAATCAAACTCCGGCATGATACAAGTTGCAAGATCACCCAGCTAGCCTATGATGGGTTGTCACTAGATAGGCTTAACTGTCAACTTTCCCATGGCTGCGACCTTCTCAGCCCGAGCTACACTCAAGAGTACACAATCAATGAAACCCTATGGGGAAAATCAAACTCCGACATGGTACAAGTTGCAAGATCACCCAGCTAGCCTATGATGGGCTGTCACTAGATAGGCTTAACTGTCAACTTTCCCATGGCTGCGTCATTCTCAGCCCGATCTACACTCAAGAGTACACGATCAATGAAGCGCTAAGGGGAAAGTAGAAATCCTGCTTCATACAAGTTGCCGAGTGAGCGATCAATGAAACCCTATGGTGAAAATCAAACTCCGGCATGATACAAGTTGCAAGATCACCCAGCTAGCCTATGATGGGTTGTCACTAGATAGGCTTAACTGTCAACTTTCCCATGGCTGCGACCTTCTCAGCCCGAGCTACACTCAAGAGTACACGATCAATGAAACCCTATGGGGAAAATCAAACTCCGACATGGTACAAGTTGCAAGCTCACCCAGCTAGCCTATGATGGGCTGTCACTAGATAGGCTTAACTGTCAACTTTCCCATGGCTGCGTCATTCTCAGCCCGAGCTACACTCAAGAGTACACGATCAATGAAGCGCTAAGGGGAAAGTAGAAATCCTGCTTCATAAAAAATGCCGAGTAAGCGATCAATGAAACCCTATGGTGAAAATCAAACTCCGGCATGATACAAGTTGCAAGATCACCCAGCTAGCCTATGATGGGTTGTCACTAGATAGGCTTAACTGTCAACTTTCCCATGGCTGCGACCTTCTCAGCCCGAGCTACACTCAAGAGTACACAATCAATGAAACCCTATGGGGAAAATCAAACTCCGACATGGTACAAGTTGCAAGATCACCCAGCTAGCCTATGATGGGCTGTCACTAGATAGGCTTAACTGTCAACTTTCCCATGGCTGCGTCATTCTCAGCCCGATCTACACTCAAGAGTACACGATCAATGAAGCGCTAAGGGGAAAGTAGAAATCCTGCTTCATACAAGTTGCCGAGTAAGCGATCAATGAAACCCTATGGTGAAAATCAAACTCCGGCATGATACAAGTTGCAAGATCACCCAGCTAGCCTATGATGGGTTGTCACTAGATAGGCTTAACTGTCAACTTTCCCATGGCTGCGACCTTCTCAGCCCGAGCTACACTCAAGAGTATACGATCAATGAAACCCTATGGGGAAAATCAAACTCCGACATGGTACAAGTTACAAGATCACCCAGCTAGCCTATGATGGGCTGTCACTAGATAGGCTTAACTGTCAACTTTCCCATGGCTGCGTCATTCTCAGCCCGATCTACACTCAAGAGTACACGATCAATGAAGCGCTAAGGGGAAAGTAGAAATCCTGCTTCATACAAGTTGCCGAGTAAGCGATCAATGAAACCCTATGGTGAAAATCAAACTCCGGCATGATACAAGTTGCAAGATCACCCAGCTAGCCTATGATGGGTTGTCACTAGATAGGCTTAACTGTCAACTTTCCCATGGCTGCGACCTTCTCAGCCCGAGCTACACTCAAGAGTACACGATCAATGAAACCCTATGGGGAAAATCAAACTCCGACATGGTACAAGTTACAAGATCACCCAGCTAGCCTATGATGGGCTGTCACTAGATAGGCTTAACTGTCAACTTTCCCATGGCTGCGTCATTCTCAGCCCGATCTACACTCAAGAGTACACGATCAATGAAGCGCTAAGGGGAAAGTAGAAATCCTGCTTCATACAAGTTGCCGAGTGAGCGATCAATGAAACCCTATGGTGAAAATCAAACTCCGGCATGATACAAGTTGCAAGATCACCCAGCTAGCCTATGATGGGTTGTCACTAGATAGGCTTAACTGTCAACTTTCCCATGGCTGCGACCTTCTCAGCCCGAGCTACACTCAAGAGTACACGATCAATGAAACCCTATGGGGAAAATCAAACTCCGACATGGTACAAGTTGCAAGCTCACCCAGCTAGCCTATGATGGGCTGTCACTAGATAGGCTTAACTGTCAACTTTCCCATGGCTGCGTCATTCTCAGCCCGAGCTACACTCAAGAGTACACGATCAATGAAGCGCTAAGGGGAAAGTAGAAATCCTGCTTCATACAAAATGCCGAGTAAGCGATCAATGAAACCCTATGGTGAAAATCAAACTCCGGCATGATACAAGTTGCAAGATCACCCAGCTAGCCTATGATGGGTTGTCACTAGATAGGCTTAACTGTCAACTTTCCCATGGCTGCGACCTTCTCAGCCCGAGCTACACTCAAGAGTACACAATCAATGAAACCCTATGGGGAAAATCAAACTCCGACATGGTACAAGTTGCAAGATCACCCAGCTAGCCTATGATGGGCTGTCACTAGATAGGCTTAACTGTCAACTTTCCCATGGCTGCGTCATTCTCAGCCCGAGCTACACTCAAGAGTACACGATCAATGAAGCGCTAAGGGGAAAGTAGAAATCCTGCTTCATAGAAGTTGCCGAGTAAGCGATCAATGAAACCCTATGGTGAAAATCAAACTCCGGCATGATACAAGTTGCAAGATCACCCAGCTAGCCTATGATGGGTTGTCACTAGATAGGCTTAACTGTCAACTTTCCCATGGCTGCGACCTTCTCAGCCCGAGCTACACTCAAGAGTATACGATCAATGAAACCCTATGGGGAAAATCAAACTCCGACATGGTACAAGTTGCAAGCTCACCCAGCTAGCCTATGATGGGCTGTCACTAGATAGGCTTAACTGTCAACTTTCCCATGGCTGCGTCATTCTCAGCCCGATCTACACTCAAGAGTACACGATCAATGAAGCGCTAAGGGGAAAGTAGAAATCCTGCTTCATACAAGTTGCCGAGTAAGCGATCAAAGAAACCCTATGGTGAAAATCAAACTCCGGCATGATACAAGTTGCAAGATCACCCAGCTAGCCTATGATGGGTTGTCACTAGATAGGCTTAACTGTCAACTTTCCCATGGCTGCGACCTTCTCAGCCCGAGCTACACTCAAGAGTACACGATCAATGAAACCCTATGGGGAAAATCAAACTCCGACATGGTACAAGTTGCAAGCTCACCCAGCTAGCCTATGATGGGCTGTCACTAGATAGGCTTAACTGTCAACTTTCCCATGGCTGCGTCATTCTCAGCCCGAGCTACACTCAAGAGTACACGATCAATGAAGCGCTAAGGGGAAAGTAGAAATCCTGCTTCATACAAGTTGCCGAGTAAGCGATCAATGAAACCCTATGGTGAAAATCAAACTCCGGCATAATACAAGTTGCAAGATCACCCAGCTAGCCTATGATGGGTTGTCACTAGATAGGCTTAACTGTCAACTTTCCCATGGCTGCGACCTTCTCAGCCCGAGCTACACTCAAGAGTACACGATCAATGAAACCCTATGGGGAAAATCAAACTCCGACATGGTACAAGTTTCAAGATCACCCAGCTAGCCTATGATGGGCTGTCACTAGATAGGCTTAACTGTCAACTTTCCCATGGCTGCGTCATTCTCAGCCCGATCTACACTCAAGAGTACACGATCAATGAAGCGCTAAGGGGAAAGTAGAAATCCTGCTTGATACAAGTTGCCGAGTGAGCGATCAATGAAACCCTATGGTGAAAATCAAACTCCGGCATGATACAAGTTGCAAGATCACCCAGCTAGCCTATGATGGGTTGTCACTAGATAGGCTTAACTGTCAACTTTCCCATGGCTGCGACCTTCTCAGCCCGAGCTACACTCAAGAGTACACGATCAATGAAACCCTATGGGGAAAATCAAACTCCGACATGGTACAAGTTGCAAGCTCACCCAGCTAGCCTATGATGGGCTGTCACTAGATAGGCTTAACTGTCAACTTTCCCATGGCTGCGTCATTCTCAGCCCGAGCTACACTCAAGAGTACACGATCAATGAAGCGCTAAGGGGAAAGTAGAAATCCTGCTTCATACAAGTTGCCGAGTGAGCGATCAATGAAACCCTATGGTGAAAATCAAACTCCGGCATGATACAAGTTGCAAGATCACCCAGCTAGCCTATGATGGGTTGTCACTAGATAGGCTTAACTGTTAACTTTCCCATGGCTGCGACCTTCTCAGCCCGAGCTACACTCAAGAGTACACGATCAATGAAACCCTATGGGGAAAATCAAACTCCGACATGGTACAAGTTGCAAGCTCACCCAGCTAGCCTATGATGGGCTGTCACTAGATAGGCTTATCTGTCAACTTTCCCATGGCTGCGTCATTCTCAGCCCGAGCTACACTCAAGAGTACACGATCAATGAAGCGCTAAGGGGAAAGTAGAAATCCTGCTTGATACAAGTTGCCGAGTGAGCGATCAATGAAACCCTATGGTGAAAATCAAACTCCGGCATGATACAAGTTGCAAGATCACCCAGCTAGCCTATGATGGGTTGTCACTAGATAGGCTTAACTGTCAACTTTCCCATGGCTGCGACCTTCTCAGCCCGAGCTACACTCAAGAGTACACGATCAATGAAACCCTATGGGGAAAATCAAACTCCGACATGGTACAAGTTGCAAGCTCACCCAGCTAGCCTATGATGGGCTGTCACTAGATAGGCTTAACTGTCAACTTTCCCATGGCTGCGTCATTCTCAGCCCGATCTACACTCAAGAGTACACGATCAATGAAGCGCTAAGGGGAAAGTAGAAATCCTGCTTCATACAAGTTGCCGAGTAAGCGATCAATGAAACCCTATGGTGAAAATCAAACTCCGGCATGATACAAGTTGCAAGATCACCCAGCTAGCCTATGATGGGTTGTCACTAGATAGGCTTAACTGTCAACTTTCCCATGGCTGCGACCTTCTCAGCCCGAGCTACACTCAAGAGTACACGATCAATGAAACCCTATGGGGAAAATCAAACTCCGACATGGTACAAGTTGCAAGCTCACCCAGCTAGCCTATGATGGGCTGTCACTAGATAGGCTTAACTGTCAACTTTCCCATGGCTGCGTCATTCTCAGCCCGAGCTACACTCAAGAGTACACGATCAATGAAACCCTATGGGGAAAATCAAACTCCGACATGGTACAAGTTGCAAGATCACCCAGCTAGCCTATGATGGGCTGTCACTAGATAGGCTTAACTGTCAACTTTCCCATGGCTGCGTCATTCTCAGCCCGAGCTACACTCAAGAGTACACGATCAATAAAACCCTATGGGGAAAATCAAACTCCGACATGGTACAAGTTGCAAGATCACCCAGCTAGCCTATGATGGGCTGTCACTAGATAGGCTTAACTGTCAACTTTCCCATGGCTGCGTCATTCTCAGCCCGAGCTACACTCAAGAGTACACGATCAATGAAGCGCTAAGGGGAAAGTAGAAATCCTGCTTCATACAAGTTGCCGAGTAAGCGATCAATGAAACCCTATGGTGAAAATCAAACTCCGGCATGATACAAGTTGCAAGATCACCCAGCTAGCCTATGATGGGTTGTCACTAGATAGGCTTAACTGTCAACTTTCCCATGGCTGCGACCTTCTCAGCCCGAGCTACACTCAAGAGTACACGATCAATGAAACCCTATGGGGAAAATCAAACTCCGACATGGTACAAGTTGCAAGCTCACCCAGCTAGCCTATGATGGGCTGTCACTAGATAGGCTTAACTGTCAACTTTCCCATGGCTGCGTCATTCTCAGCCCGAGCTACACTCAAGAGTACACGATCAATGAAGCGCTAAGGGGAAAGTAGAAATCCTGCTTCATACAAAATGCCGAGTAAGCGATCAATGAAACCCTATGGTGAAAATCAAACTCCGGCATGATACAAGTTGCAAGATCACCCAGCTAGCCTATGATGGGTTGTCACTAGATAGGCTTAACTGTCAACTTTCCCATGGCTGCGACCTTCTCAGCCCGAGCTACACTCAAGAGTACACAATCAATGAAACCCTATGGGGAAAATCAAACTCCGACATGGTACAAGTTGCAAGATCACCCAGCTAGCCTATGATGGGCTGTCACTAGATAGGCTTAACTGTCAACTTTCCCATGGCTGCGTCATTCTCAGCCCGAGCTACACTCAAGAGTACACGATCAATGAAGCGCTAAGGGGAAAGTAGAAATCCTGCTTCATAGAAGTTGCCGAGTAAGCGATCAATGAAACCCTATGGTGAAAATCAAACTCCGGCATGATACAAGTTGCAAGATCACCCAGCTAGCCTATGATGGGTTGTCACTAGATAGGCTTAACTGTCAACTTTCCCATGGCTGCGACCTTCTCAGCCCGAGCTACACTCAAGAGTATACGATCAATGAAACCCTATGGGGAAAATCAAACTCCGACATGGTACAAGTTGCAAGCTCACCCAGCTAGCCTATGATGGGCTGTCACTAGATAGGCTTAACTGTCAACTTTCCCATGGCTGCGTCATTCTCAGCCCGATCTACACTCAAGAGTACACGATCAATGAAGCGCTAAGGGGAAAGTAGAAATCCTGCTTCATACAAGTTGCCGAGTAAGCGATCAATGAAACCCTATGGTGAAAATCAAACTCCGGCATAATACAAGTTGCAAGATCACCCAGCTAGCCTATGATGGGTTGTCACTAGATAGGCTTAACTGTCAACTTTCCCATGGCTGCGACCTTCTCAGCCCGAGCTACACTCAAGAGTACACGATCAATGAAACCCTATGGGGAAAATCAAACTCCGACATGGTACAAGTTGCAAGCTCACCCAGCTAGCCTATGATGGGCTGTCACTAGATAGGCTTAACTGTCAACTTTCCCATGGCTGCGTCATTCTCAGCCCGAGCTACACTCAAGAGTACACGATCAATGAAACCCTATGGGGAAAATCAAACTCCGACATGGTACAAGTTGCAAGATCACCCAGCTAGCCTATGATGGGCTGTCACTAGATAGGCTTAACTGTCAACTTTCCCATGGCTGCGTCATTCTCAGCCCGAGCTACACTCAAGAGTACACGATCAATGAAACCCTATGGGGAAAATCAAACTCCGACATGGTACAAGTTGCAAGATCACCCAGCTAGCCTATGATGGGCTGTCACTAGATAGGCTTAACTGTCAACTTTCCCATGGCTGCGTCATTCTCAGCCCGAGCTACACTCAAGAGTACACGATCAATGAAGCGCTAAGGGGAAAGTAGAAATCCTGCTTCATACAAGTTGCCGAGTAAGCGATCAATGAAACCCTATGGTGAAAATCAAACTCCGGCATGATACAAGTTGCAAGATCACCCAGCTAGCCTATGATGGGTTGTCACTAGATAGGCTTAACTGTCAACTTTCCCATGGCTGCGACCTTCTCAGCCCGAGCTACACTCAAGAGTACACGATCAATGAAACCCTATGGGGAAAATCAAACTCCGACATGGTACAAGTTGCAAGCTCACCCAGCTAGCCTATGATGGGCTGTCACTAGATAGGCTTAACTGTCAACTTTCCCATGGCTGCGTCATTCTCAGCCCGAGCTACACTCAAGAGTACACGATCAATGAAGCGCTAAGGGGAAAGTAGAAATCCTGCTTCATACAAAATGCCGAGTAAGCGATCAATGAAACCCTATGGTGAAAATCAAACTCCGGCATGATACAAGTTGCAAGATCACCCAGCTAGCCTATGATGGGTTGTCACTAGATAGGCTTAACTGTCAACTTTCCCATGGCTGCGACCTTCTCAGCCCGAGCTACACTCAAGAGTACACAATCAATGAAACCCTATGGGGAAAATCAAACTCCGACATGGTACAAGTTGCAAGATCACCCAGCTAGCCTATGATGGGCTGTCACTAGATAGGCTTAACTGTCAACTTTCCCATGGCTGCGTCATTCTCAGCCCGAGCTACACTCAAGAGTACACGATCAATGAAGCGCTAAGGGGAAAGTAGAAATCCTGCTTCATAGAAGTTGCCGAGTAAGCGATCAATGAAACCCTATGGTGAAAATCAAACTCCGGCATGATACAAGTTGCAAGATCACCCAGCTAGCCTATGATGGGTTGTCACTAGATAGGCTTAACTGTCAACTTTCCCATGGCTGCGACCTTCTCAGCCCGAGCTACACTCAAGAGTATACGATCAATGAAACCCTATGGGGAAAATCAAACTCCGACATGGTACAAGTTGCAAGCTCACCCAGCTAGCCTATGATGGGCTGTCACTAGATAGGCTTAACTGTCAACTTTCCCATGGCTGCGTCATTCTCAGCCCGATCTACACTCAAGAGTACACGATCAATGAAGCGCTAAGGGGAAAGTAGAAATCCTGCTTCATACAAGTTGCCGAGTAAGCGATCAATGAAACCCTATGGTGAAAATCAAACTCCGGCATAATACAAGTTGCAAGATCACCCAGCTAGCCTATGATGGGTTGTCACTAGATAGGCTTAACTGTCAACTTTCCCATGGCTGCGACCTTCTCAGCCCGAGCTACACTCAAGAGTACACGATCAATGAAACCCTATGGGGAAAATCAAACTCCGACATGGTACAAGTTTCAAGATCACCCAGCTAGCCTATGATGGGCTGTCACTAGATAGGCTTAACTGTCAACTTTCCCATGGCTGCGTCATTCTCAGCCCGATCTACACTCAAGAGTACACGATCAATGAAGCGCTAAGGGGAAAGTAGAAATCCTGCTTGATACAAGTTGCCGAGTGAGCGATCAATGAAACCCTATGGTGAAAATCAAACTCCGGCATGATACAAGTTGCAAGATCACCCAGCTAGCCTATGATGGGTTGTCACTAGATAGGCTTAACTGTCAACTTTCCCATGGCTGCGACCTTCTCAGCCCGAGCTACACTCAAGAGTACACGATCAATGAAACCCTATGGGGAAAATCAAACTCCGACATGGTACAAGTTGCAAGCTCACCCAGCTAGCCTATGATGGGCTGTCACTAGATAGGCTTAACTGTCAACTTTCCCATGGCTGCGTCATTCTCAGCCCGAGCTACACTCAAGAGTACACGATCAATGAAGCGCTAAGGGGAAAGTAGAAATCCTGCTTCATACAAGTTGCCGAGTAAGCGATCAATGAAACCCTATGGTGAAAATCAAACTCCGGCATAATACAAGTTGCAAGATCACCCAGCTAGCCTATGATGGGTTGTCACTAGATAGGCTTAACTGTCAACTTTCCCATGGCTGCGACCTTCTCAGCCCGAGCTACACTCAAGAGTACACGATCAATGAAACCCTATGGGGAAAATCAAACTCCGACATGGTACAAGTTTCAAGATCACCCAGCTAGCCTATGATGGGCTGTCACTAGATAGGCTTAACTGTCAACTTTCCCATGGCTGCGTCATTCTCAGCCCGATCTACACTCAAGAGTACACGATCAATGAAGCGCTAAGGGGAAAGTAGAAATCCTGCTTCATACAAGTTGCCGAGTGAGAGATCAATGAAACCCTATGGTGAAAATCAAACTCCGGCATGATACAAGTTGCAAGATCACCCAGCTAGCCTATGATGGGTTGTCACTAGATAGGCTTAACTGTCAACTTTCCCATGGCTGCGACCTTCTCAGCCCGAGCTACACTCAAGAGTACACGATCAATGAAACCCTATGGGGAAAATCAAACTCCGACATGGTACAAGTTGCAAGCTCACCCAGCTAGCCTATGATGGGCTGTCACTAGATAGGCTTAACTGTCAACTTTCCCATGGCTGCGTCATTCTCAGCCCGAGCTACACTCAAGAGTACACGATCAATGAAGCGCTAAGGGGAAAGTAGAAATCCTGCTTCATACAAGTTGCCGAGTGAGCGATCAATGAAACCCTATGGTGAAAATCAAACTCCGGCATGATACAAGTTGCAAGATCACCCAGCTAGCCTATGATGGGTTGTCACTAGATAGGCTTAACTGTTAACTTTCCCATGGCTGCGACCTTCTCAGCCCGAGCTACACTCAAGAGTACACGATCAATGAAACCCTATGGGGAAAATCAAACTCCGACATGGTACAAGTTGCAAGCTCACCCAGCTAGCCTATGATGGGCTGTCACTAGATAGGCTTATCTGTCAACTTTCCCATGGCTGCGTCATTCTCAGCCCGAGCTACACTCAAGAGTACACGATCAATGAAGCGCTAAGGGGAAAGTAGAAATCCTGCTTGATACAAGTTGCCGAGTGAGCGATCAATGAAACCCTATGGTGAAAATCAAACTCCGGCATGATACAAGTTGCAAGATCACCCAGCTAGCCTATGATGGGTTGTCACTAGATAGGCTTAACTGTCAACTTTCCCATGGCTGCGACCTTCTCAGCCCGAGCTACACTCAAGAGTACACGATCAATGAAACCCTATGGGGAAAATCAAACTCCGACATGGTACAAGTTGCAAGCTCACCCAGCTAGCCTATGATGGGCTGTCACTAGATAGGCTTAACTGTCAACTTTCCCATGGCTGCGTCATTCTCAGCCCGATCTACACTCAAGAGTACACGATCAATGAAGCGCTAAGGGGAAAGTAGAAATCCTGCTTCATACAAGTTGCCGAGTAAGCGATCAATGAAACCCTATGGTGAAAATCAAACTCCGGCATGATACAAGTTGCAAGATCACCCAGCTAGCCTATGATGGGTTGTCACTAGATAGGCTTAACTGTCAACTTTCCCATGGCTGCGACCTTCTCAGCCCGAGCTACACTCAAGAGTACACGATCAATGAAACCCTATGGGGAAAATCAAACTCCGACATGGTACAAGTTGCAAGCTCACCCAGCTAGCCTATGATGGGCTGTCACTAGATAGGCTTAACTGTCAACTTTCCCATGGCTGCGTCATTCTCAGCCCGAGCTACACTCAAGAGTACACGATCAATGAAACCCTATGGGGAAAATCAAACTCCGACATGGTACAAGTTGCAAGATCACCCAGCTAGCCTATGATGGGCTGTCACTAGATAGGCTTAACTGTCAACTTTCCCATGGCTGCGTCATTCTCAGCCCGAGCTACACTCAAGAGTACACGATCAATGAAACCCTATGGGGAAAATCAAACTCCGACATGGTACAAGTTGCAAGATCACCCAGCTAGCCTATGATGGGCTGTCACTAGATAGGCTTAACTGTCAACTTTCCCATGGCTGCGTCATTCTCAGCCCGAGCTACACTCAAGAGTACACGATCAATGAAGCGCTAAGGGGAAAGTAGAAATCCTGCTTCATACAAGTTGCCGAGTAAGCGATCAATGAAACCCTATGGTGA
Organism: Leptodactylus fuscus; assembly: GCF_031893055.1. Classification (NCBI taxonomy): domain Eukaryota; kingdom Metazoa; phylum Chordata; class Amphibia; order Anura; family Leptodactylidae; genus Leptodactylus; species Leptodactylus fuscus. The sequence continues at coordinate 55,688 of NW_027440474.1, read as the reverse complement.
AAATCAAACTCCGGCATGATACAAGTTGCAAGATCACCCAGCTAGCCTATGATGGGTTGTCACTAGATAGGCTTAACTGTCAACTTTCCCATGGCTGCGACCTTCTCAGCCCGAGCTACACTCAAGAGTACACGATCAATGAAACCCTATGGGGAAAATCAAACTCCGACATGGTACAAGTTGCAAGCTCACCCAGCTAGCCTATGATGGGCTGTCACTAGATAGGCTTAACTGTCAACTTTCCCATGGCTGCGTCATTCTCAGCCCGAGCTACACTCAAGAGTACACGATCAATGAAGCGCTAAGGGGAAAGTAGAAATCCTGCTTCATACAAAATGCCGAGTAAGCGATCAATGAAACCCTATGGTGAAAATCAAACTCCGGCATGATACAAGTTGCAAGATCACCCAGCTAGCCTATGATGGGTTGTCACTAGATAGGCTTAACTGTCAACTTTCCCATGGCTGCGACCTTCTCAGCCCGAGCTACACTCAAGAGTACACAATCAATGAAACCCTATGGGGAAAATCAAACTCCGACATGGTACAAGTTGCAAGATCACCCAGCTAGCCTATGATGGGCTGTCACTAGATAGGCTTAACTGTCAACTTTCCCATGGCTGCGTCATTCTCAGCCCGAGCTACACTCAAGAGTACACGATCAATGAAGCGCTAAGGGGAAAGTAGAAATCCTGCTTCATAGAAGTTGCCGAGTAAGCGATCAATGAAACCCTATGGTGAAAATCAAACTCCGGCATGATACAAGTTGCAAGATCACCCAGCTAGCCTATGATGGGTTGTCACTAGATAGGCTTAACTGTCAACTTTCCCATGGCTGCGACCTTCTCAGCCCGAGCTACACTCAAGAGTATACGATCAATGAAACCCTATGGGGAAAATCAAACTCCGACATGGTACAAGTTGCAAGCTCACCCAGCTAGCCTATGATGGGCTGTCACTAGATAGGCTTAACTGTCAACTTTCCCATGGCTGCGTCATTCTCAGCCCGATCTACACTCAAGAGTACACGATCAATGAAGCGCTAAGGGGAAAGTAGAAATCCTGCTTCATACAAGTTGCCGAGTAAGCGATCAATGAAACCCTATGGTGAAAATCAAACTCCGGCATGATACAAGTTGCAAGATCACCCAGCTAGCCTATGATGGGTTGTCACTAGATAGGCTTAACTGTCAACTTTCCCATGGCTGCGACCTTCTCAGCCCGAGCTACACTCAAGAGTACACGATCAATGAAACCCTATGGGGAAAATCAAACTCCGACATGGTACAAGTTGCAAGCTCACCCAGCTAGCCTATGATGGGCTGTCACTAGATAGGCTTAACTGTCAACTTTCCCATGGCTGCGTCATTCTCAGCCCGAGCTACACTCAAGAGTACACGATCAATGAAGCGCTAAGGGGAAAGTAGAAATCCTGCTTCATACAAGTTGCCGAGTAAGCGATCAATGAAACCCTATGGTGAAAATCAAACTCCGGCATAATACAAGTTGCAAGATCACCCAGCTAGCCTATGATGGGTTGTCACTAGATAGGCTTAACTGTCAACTTTCCCATGGCTGCGACCTTCTCAGCCCGAGCTACACTCAAGAGTACACGATCAATGAAACCCTATGGGGAAAATCAAACTCCGACATGGTACAAGTTTCAAGATCACCCAGCTAGCCTATGATGGGCTGTCACTAGATAGGCTTAACTGTCAACTTTCCCATGGCTGCGTCATTCTCAGCCCGATCTACACTCAAGAGTACACGATCAATGAAGCGCTAAGGGGAAAGTAGAAATCCTGCTTGATACAAGTTGCCGAGTGAGCGATCAATGAAACCCTATGGTGAAAATCAAACTCCGGCATGATACAAGTTGCAAGATCACCCAGCTAGCCTATGATGGGTTGTCACTAGATAGGCTTAACTGTCAACTTTCCCATGGCTGCGACCTTCTCAGCCCGAGCTACACTCAAGAGTACACGATCAATGAAACCCTATGGGGAAAATCAAACTCCGACATGGTACAAGTTGCAAGCTCACCCAGCTAGCCTATGATGGGCTGTCACTAGATAGGCTTAACTGTCAACTTTCCCATGGCTGCGTCATTCTCAGCCCGAGCTACACTCAAGAGTACACGATCAATGAAGCGCTAAGGGGAAAGTAGAAATCCTGCTTCATACAAGTTGCCGAGTAAGCGATCAATGAAACCCTATGGTGAAAATCAAACTCCGGCATAATACAAGTTGCAAGATCACCCAGCTAACCTATGATGGGTTGTCACTAGATAGGCTTAACTGTCAACTTTCCCATGGCTGCGACCTTCTCAGCCCGAGCTACACTCAAGAGTACACGATCAATGAAACCCTATGGGGAAAATCAAACTCCGACATGGTACAAGTTTCAAGATCACCCAGCTAGCCTATGATGGGCTGTCACTAGATAGGCTTAACTGTCAACTTTCCCATGGCTGCGTCATTCTCAGCCCGATCTACACTCAAGAGTACACGATCAATGAAGCGCTAAGGGGAAAGTAGAAATCCTGCTTCATACAAGTTGCCGAGTGAGCGATCAATGAAACCCTATGGTGAAAATCAAACTCCGGCATGATACAAGTTGCAAGATCACCCAGCTAGCCTATGATGGGTTGTCACTAGATAGGCTTAACTGTCAACTTTCCCATGGCTGCGACCTTCTCAGCCCGAGCTACACTCAAGAGTACACGATCAATGAAACCCTATGGGGAAAATCAAACTCCGACATGGTACAAGTTGCAAGCTCACCCAGCTAGCCTATGATGGGCTGTCACTAGATAGGCTTAACTGTCAACTTTCCCATGGCTGCGTCATTCTCAGCCCGAGCTACACTCAAGAGTACACGATCAATGAAGCGCTAAGGGGAAAGTAGAAATCCTGCTTCATACAAGTTGCCGAGTGAGCGATCAATGAAACCCTATGGTGAAAATCAAACTCCGGCATGATACAAGTTGCAAGATCACCCAGCTAGCCTATGATGGGTTGTCACTAGATAGGCTTAACTGTTAACTTTCCCATGGCTGCGACCTTCTCAGCCCGAGCTACACTCAAGAGTACACGATCAATGAAACCCTATGGGGAAAATCAAACTCCGACATGGTACAAGTTGCAAGCTCACCCAGCTAGCCTATGATGGGCTGTCACTAGATAGGCTTATCTGTCAACTTTCCCATGGCTGCGTCATTCTCAGCCCGAGCTACACTCAAGAGTACACGATCAATGAAGCGCTAAGGGGAAAGTAGAAATCCTGCTTGATACAAGTTGCCGAGTGAGCGATCAATGAAACCCTATGGTAAAAATCAAACTCCGGCATGATACAAGTTGCAAGATCACCCAGCTAGCCTATGATGGGTTGTCACTAGATAGGCTTAACTGTCAACTTTCCCATGGCTGCGACCTTCTCAGCCCGAGCTACACTCAAGAGTACACGATCAATGAAACCCTATGGGGAAAATCAAACTCCGACATGGTACAAGTTGCAAGCTCACCCAGCTAGCCTATGATGGGCTGTCACTAGATAGGCTTAACTGTCAACTTTCCCATGGCTGCGTCATTCTCAGCCCGATCTACACTCAAGAGTACACGATCAATGAAGCGCTAAGGGGAAAGTAGAAATCCTGCTTCATACAAGTTGCCGAGTAAGCGATCAATGAAACCCTATGGTGAAAATCAAACTCCGGCATGATACAAGTTGCAAGATCACCCAGCTAGCCTATGATGGGTTGTCACTAGATAGGCTTAACTGTCAACTTTCCCATGGCTGCGACCTTCTCAGCCCGAGCTACACTCAAGAGTACACGATCAATGAAACCCTATGGGGAAAATCAAACTCCGACATGGTACAAGTTGCAAGCTCACCCAGCTAGCCTATGATGGGCTGTCACTAGATAGGCTTAACTGTCAACTTTCCCATGGCTGCGTCATTCTCAGCCCGAGCTACACTCAAGAGTACACGATCAATGAAACCCTATGGGGAAAATCAAACTCCGACATGGTACAAGTTGCAAGATCACCCAGCTAGCCTATGATGGGCTGTCACTAGATAGGCTTAACTGTCAACTTTCCCATGGCTGCGTCATTCTCAGCCCGAGCTACACTCAAGAGTACACGATCAATGAAGCGCTAAGGGGAAAGTAGAAATCCTGCTTGATACAAGTTGCCGAGTGAGCGATCAATGAAACCCTATGGTGAAAATCAAACTCCGGCATGATACAAGTTGCAAGATCACCCAGCTAGCCTATGATGGGTTGTCACTAGATAGGCTTAACTGTCAACTTTCCCATGGCTGCGACCTTCTCAGCCCGAGCTACACTCAAGAGTACACGATCAATGAAACCCTATGGGGAAAATCAAACTCCGACATGGTACAAGTTGCAAGCTCACCCAGCTAGCCTATGATGGGCTGTCACTAGATAGGCTTAACTGTCAACTTTCCCATGGCTGCGTCATTCTCAGCCCGAGCTACACTCAAGAGTACACGATCAATGAAGCGCTAAGGGGAAAGTAGAAATCCTGCTTCATACAAGTTGCCGAGTAAGCGATCAATGAAACCCTATGGTGAAAATCAAACTCCGGCATAATACAAGTTGCAAGATCACCCAGCTAGCCTATGATGGGTTGTCACTAGATAGGCTTAACTGTCAACTTTCCCATGGCTGCGACCTTCTCAGCCCGAGCTACACTCAAGAGTACACGATCAATGAAACCCTATGGGGAAAATCAAACTCCGACATGGTACAAGTTTCAAGATCACCCAGCTAGCCTATGATGGGCTGTCACTAGATAGGCTTAACTGTCAACTTTCCCATGGCTGCGTCATTCTCAGCCCGATCTACACTCAAGAGTACACGATCAATGAAGCGCTAAGGGGAAAGTAGAAATCCTGCTTGATACAAGTTGCCGAGTGAGCGATCAATGAAACCCTATGGTGAAAATCAAACTCCGGCATGATACAAGTTGCAAGATCACACAGCTAGCCTATGATGGGTTGTCACTAGATAGGCTTAACTGTCAACTTTCCCATGGCTGCGACCTTCTCAGCCCGAGCTACACTCAAGAGTACACGATCAATGAAACCCTATGGGGAAAATCAAACTCCGACATGGTACAAGTTGCAAGCTCACCCAGCTAGCCTATGATGGGCTGTCACTAGATAGGCTTAACTGTCAACTTTCCCATGGCTGCGTCATTCTCAGCCCGAGCTACACTCAAGAGTACACGATCAATGAAACCCTATGGGGAAAATCAAACTCCGACATGGTACAAGTTGCAAGATCACCCAGCTAGCCTATGATGGGCTGTCACTAGATAGGCTTAACTGTCAACTTTCCCATGGCTGCGTCATTCTCAGCCCGAGCTACACTCAAGAGTACACGATCAATGAAACCCTATGGGGAAAATCAAACTCCGACATGGTACAAGTTGCAAGATCACCCAGCTAGCCTATGATGGGCTGTCACTAGATAGGCTTAACTGTCAACTTTCCCATGGCTGCGTCATTCTCAGCCCGAGCTACACTCAAGAGTACACGATCAATGAAGCGCTAAGGGGAAAGTAGAAATCCTGCTTCATACAAGTTGCCGAGTAAGCGATCAATGAAACCCTATGGTGAAAATCAAACTCCGGCATGATACAAGTTGCAAGATCACCCAGCTAGCCTATGATGGGTTGTCACTAGATAGGCTTAACTGTCAACTTTCCCATGGCTGCGACCTTCTCAGCCCGAGCTACACTCAAGAGTACACAATCAATGAAACCCTATGGGGAAAATCAAACTCCGACATGGTACAAGTTGCAAGATCACCCAGCTAGCCTATGATGGGCTGTCACTAGATAGGCTTAACTGTCAACTTTCCCATGGCTGCGTCATTCTCAGCCCGAGCTACACTCAAGAGTACACGATCAATGAAGCGCTAAGGGGAAAGTAGAAATCCTGCTTCATAGAAGTTGCCGAGTAAGCGATCAATGAAACCCTATGGTGAAAATCAAACTCCGGCATGATACAAGTTGCAAGATCACCCAGCTAGCCTATGATGGGTTGTCACTAGATAGGCTTAACTGTCAACTTTCCCATGGCTGCGACCTTCTCAGCCCGAGCTACACTCAAGAGTATACGATCAATGAAACCCTATGGGGAAAATCAAACTCCGACATGGTACAAGTTGCAAGCTCACCCAGCTAGCCTATGATGGGCTGTCACTAGATAGGCTTAACTGTCAACTTTCCCATGGCTGCGTCATTCTCAGCCCGATCTACACTCAAGAGTACACGATCAATGAAGCGCTAAGGGGAAAGTAGAAATCCTGCTTCATACAAGTTGCCGAGTAAGCGATCAATGAAACCCTATGGTGAAAATCAAACTCCGGCATGATACAAGTTGCAAGATCACCCAGCTAGCCTATGATGGGTTGTCACTAGATAGGCTTAACTGTCAACTTTCCCATGGCTGCGACCTTCTCAGCCCGAGCTACACTCAAGAGTACACGATCAATGAAACCCTATGGGGAAAATCAAACTCCGACATGGTACAAGTTGCAAGCTCACCCAGCTAGCCTATGATGGGCTGTCACTAGATAGGCTTAACTGTCAACTTTCCCATGGCTGCGTCATTCTCAGCCCGAGCTACACTCAAGAGTACACGATCAATGAAGCGCTAAGGGGAAAGTAGAAATCCTGCTTCATACAAGTTGCCGAGTAAGCGATCAATGAAACCCTATGGTGAAAATCAAACTCCGGCATAATACAAGTTGCAAGATCACCCAGCTAGCCTATGATGGGTTGTCACTAGATAGGCTTAACTGTCAACTTTCCCATGGCTGCGACCTTCTCAGCCCGAGCTACACTCAAGAGTACACGATCAATGAAACCCTATGGGGAAAATCAAACTCCGACATGGTACAAGTTTCAAGATCACCCAGCTAGCCTATGATGGGCTGTCACTAGATAGGCTTAACTGTCAACTTTCCCATGGCTGCGTCATTCTCAGCCCGATCTACACTCAAGAGTACACGATCAATGAAGCGCTAAGGGGAAAGTAGAAATCCTGCTTGATACAAGTTGCCGAGTGAGCGATCAATGAAACCCTATGGTGAAAATCAAACTCCGGCATGATACAAGTTGCAAGATCACCCAGCTAGCCTATGATGGGTTGTCACTAGATAGGCTTAACTGTCAACTTTCCCATGGCTGCGACCTTCTCAGCCCGAGCTACACTCAAGAGTACACGATCAATGAAACCCTATGGGGAAAATCAAACTCCGACATGGTACAAGTTGCAAGCTCACCCAGCTAGCCTATGATGGGCTGTCACTAGATAGGCTTAACTGTCAACTTTCCCATGGCTGCGTCATTCTCAGCCCGAGCTACACTCAAGAGTACACGATCAATGAAGCGCTAAGGGGAAAGTAGAAATCCTGCTTCATACAAGTTGCCGAGTAAGCGATCAATGAAACCCTATGGTGAAAATCAAACTCCGGCATAATACAAGTTGCAAGATCACCCAGCTAACCTATGATGGGTTGTCACTAGATAGGCTTAACTGTCAACTTTCCCATGGCTGCGACCTTCTCAGCCCGAGCTACACTCAAGAGTACACGATCAATGAAACCCTATGGGGAAAATCAAACTCCGACATGGTACAAGTTTCAAGATCACCCAGCTAGCCTATGATGGGCTGTCACTAGATAGGCTTAACTGTCAACTTTCCCATGGCTGCGTCATTCTCAGCCCGATCTACACTCAAGAGTACACGATCAATGAAGCGCTAAGGGGAAAGTAGAAATCCTGCTTCATACAAGTTGCCGAGTGAGCGATCAATGAAACCCTATGGTGAAAATCAAACTCCGGCATGATACAAGTTGCAAGATCACCCAGCTAGCCTATGATGGGTTGTCACTAGATAGGCTTAACTGTCAACTTTCCCATGGCTGCGACCTTCTCAGCCCGAGCTACACTCAAGAGTACACGATCAATGAAACCCTATGGGGAAAATCAAACTCCGACATGGTACAAGTTGCAAGCTCACCCAGCTAGCCTATGATGGGCTGTCACTAGATAGGCTTAACTGTCAACTTTCCCATGGCTGCGTCATTCTCAGCCCGAGCTACACTCAAGAGTACACGATCAATGAAGCGCTAAGGGGAAAGTAGAAATCCTGCTTCATACAAGTTGCCGAGTGAGCGATCAATGAAACCCTATGGTGAAAATCAAACTCCGGCATGATACAAGTTGCAAGATCACCCAGCTAGCCTATGATGGGTTGTCACTAGATAGGCTTAACTGTTAACTTTCCCATGGCTGCGACCTTCTCAGCCCGAGCTACACTCAAGAGTACACGATCAATGAAACCCTATGGGGAAAATCAAACTCCGACATGGTACAAGTTGCAAGCTCACCCAGCTAGCCTATGATGGGCTGTCACTAGATAGGCTTATCTGTCAACTTTCCCATGGCTGCGTCATTCTCAGCCCGAGCTACACTCAAGAGTACACGATCAATGAAGCGCTAAGGGGAAAGTAGAAATCCTGCTTGATACAAGTTGCCGAGTGAGCGATCAATGAAACCCTATGGTAAAAATCAAACTCCGGCATGATACAAGTTGCAAGATCACCCAGCTAGCCTATGATGGGTTGTCACTAGATAGGCTTAACTGTCAACTTTCCCATGGCTGCGACCTTCTCAGCCCGAGCTACACTCAAGAGTACACGATCAATGAAACCCTATGGGGAAAATCAAACTCCGACATGGTACAAGTTGCAAGCTCACCCAGCTAGCCTATGATGGGCTGTCACTAGATAGGCTTAACTGTCAACTTTCCCATGGCTGCGTCATTCTCAGCCCGATCTACACTCAAGAGTACACGATCAATGAAGCGCTAAGGGGAAAGTAGAAATCCTGCTTCATACAAGTTGCCGAGTAAGCGATCAATGAAACCCTATGGTGAAAATCAAACTCCGGCATGATACAAGTTGCAAGATCACCCAGCTAGCCTATGATGGGTTGTCACTAGATAGGCTTAACTGTCAACTTTCCCATGGCTGCGACCTTCTCAGCCCGAGCTACACTCAAGAGTACACGATCAATGAAACCCTATGGGGAAAATCAAACTCCGACATGGTACAAGTTGCAAGCTCACCCAGCTAGCCTATGATGGGCTGTCACTAGATAGGCTTAACTGTCAACTTTCCCATGGCTGCGTCATTCTCAGCCCGAGCTACACTCAAGAGTACACGATCAATGAAACCCTATGGGGAAAATCAAACTCCGACATGGTACAAGTTGCAAGATCACCCAGCTAGCCTATGATGGGCTGTCACTAGATAGGCTTAACTGTCAACTTTCCCATGGCTGCGTCATTCTCAGCCCGAGCTACACTCAAGAGTACACGATCAATGAAGCGCTAAGGGGAAAGTAGAAATCCTGCTTGATACAAGTTGCCGAGTGAGCGATCAATGAAACCCTATGGTGAAAATCAAACTCCGGCATGATACAAGTTGCAAGATCACCCAGCTAGCCTATGATGGGTTGTCACTAGATAGGCTTAACTGTCAACTTTCCCATGGCTGCGACCTTCTCAGCCCGAGCTACACTCAAGAGTACACGATCAATGAAACCCTATGGGGAAAATCAAACTCCGACATGGTACAAGTTGCAAGATCACCCAGCTAGCCTATGATGGGCTGTCACTAGATAGGCTTAACTGTCAACTTTCCCATGGCTGCGTCATTCTCAGTCCGATCTACACTCAAGAGTACACGATCAATGAAGCGCTAAGGGGAAAGTAGAAATCCTGCTTCATACAAGTTGCCGAGTAAGCGATCAATGAAACCCTATGGTGAAAATCAAACTCCGGCATGATACAAGTTGCAAGATCACCCAGCTAGCCTATGATGGGTTGTCACTAGATAGGCTTAACTGTCAACTTTCCCATGGCTGCGACCTTCTCAGCCCGAGCTACACTCAAGAGTATACGATCAATGAAACCCTATGGGGAAAATCAAACTCCGACATGGTACAAGTTACAAGATCACCCAGCTAGCCTATGATGGGCTGTCACTAGATAGGCTTAACTGTCAACTTTCCCATGGCTGCGTCATTCTCAGCCCGATCTACACTCAAGAGTACACGATCAATGAAGCGCTAAGGGGAAAGTAGAAATCCTGCTTCATACAAGTTGCCGAGTAAGCGATCAATGAAACCCTATGGGGAAAATCAAACTCCGACATGGTACAAGTTGCAAGCTCACCCAGCTAGCCTATGATGGGCTGTCACTAGATAGGCTTAACTGTCAACTTTCCCATGGCTGCGACCTTCTCAGCCCGAGCTACACTCAAGAGTACACGATCAATGAAACCCTATGGGGAAAATCAAACTCCGACATGGTACAAGTTACAAGATCACCCAGCTAGCCTATGATGGGCTGTCACTAGATAGGCTTAACTGTCAACTTTCCCATGGCTGCGTCATTCTCAGCCCGATCTACACTCAAGAGTACACGATCAATGAAGCGCTAAGGGGAAAGTAGAAATCCTGCTTGATACAAGTTGCCGAGTGAGCGATCAATGAAACCCTAGGGTGAAAATCAAACTCCGGCATGATACAAGTTGCAAGATCACCCAGCTAGCCTATGATGGGTTGTCACTAGATAGGCTTAACTGTCAACTTTCCCATGGCTGCGACCTTCTCAGCCCGAGCTACACTCAAGAGTACACGATCAATGAAACCCTATGGGGAAAATCAAACTCCGACATGGTACAAGTTGCAAGCTCACCCAGCTAGCCTATGATGGGCTGTCACTAGATAGGCTTAACTGTCAACTTTCCCATGGCTGCGTCATTCTCAGCCCGAGCTACACTCAAGAGTACACGATCAATGAAGCGCTAAGGGGAAAGTAGAAATCCTGCTTCATAAAAAATGCCGAGTAAGCGATCAATGAAACCCTATGGTGAAAATCAAACTCCGGCATGATACAAGTTGCAAGATCACCCAGCTAGCCTATGATGGGTTGTCACTAGATAGGCTTAACTGTCAACTTTCCCATGGCTGCGACCTTCTCAGCCCGAGCTACACTCAAGAGTACACAATCAATGAAACCCTATGGGGAAAATCAAACTCCGACATGGTACAAGTTGCAAGATCACCCAGCTAGCCTATGATGGGCTGTCACTAGATAGGCTTAACTGTCAACTTTCCCATGGCTGCGTCATTCTCAGCCCGATCTACACTCAAGAGTACACGATCAATGAAGCGCTAAGGGGAAAGTAGAAATCCTGCTTCATACAAGTTGCCGAGTAAGCGATCAATGAAACCCTATGGTGAAAATCAAACTCCGGCATGATACAAGTTGCAAGATCACCCAGCTAGCCTATGATGGGTTGTCACTAGATAGGCTTAACTGTCAACTTTCCCATGGCTGCGACCTTCTCAGCCCGAGCTACACTCAAGAGTACACGATCAATGAAACCCTATGGGGAAAATCAAACTCCGACATGGTACAAGTTACAAGATCACCCAGCTAGCCTATGATGGGCTGTCACTAGATAGGCTTAACTGTCAACTTTCCCATGGCTGCGTCATTCTCAGCCCGAGCTACACTCAAGAGTACACGATCAATGAAGCGCTAAGGGGAAAGTAGAAATCCTGCTTCATACAAGTTGCCGAGTGAGCGATCAATGAAACCCTATGGTGAAAATCAAACTCCGGCATGATACAAGTTGCAAGATCACCCAGCTAGCCTATGATGGGTTGTCACTAGATAGGCTTAACTGTTAACTTTCCCATGGCTGCGACCTTCTCAGCCCGAGCTACACTCAAGAGTACACGATCAATGAAACCCTATGGGGAAAATCAAACTCCGACATGGTACAAGTTGCAAGCTCACCCAGCTAGCCTATGATGGGCTGTCACTAGATAGGCTTATCTGTCAACTTTCCCATGGCTGCGTCATTCTCAGCCCGAGCTACACTCAAGAGTACACGATCAATGAAGCGCTAAGGGGAAAGTAGAAATCCTGCTTGATACAAGTTGCCGAGTGAGCGATCAATGAAACCCTATGGTGAAAATCAAACTCCGGCATGATACAAGTTGCAAGATCACCCAGCTAGCCTATGATGGGTTGTCACTAGATAGGCTTAACTGTCAACTTTCCCATGGCTGCGACCTTCTCAGCCCGAGCTACACTCAAGAGTACACGATCAATGAAACCCTATGGGGAAAATCAAACTCCGACATGGTACAAGTTGCAAGCTCACCCAGCTAGCCTATGATGGGCTGTCACTAGATAGGCTTAACTGTCAACTTTCCCATGGCTGCGTCATTCTCAGCCCGATCTACACTCAAGAGTACACGATCAATGAAGCGCTAAGGGGAAAGTAGAAATCCTGCTTCATACAAGTTGCCGAGTAAGCGATCAATGAAACCCTATGGTGAAAATCAAACTCCGGCATGATACAAGTTGCAAGATCACCCAGCTAGCCTATGATGGGTTGTCACTAGATAGGCTTAACTGTCAACTTTCCCATGGCTGCGACCTTCTCAGCCCGAGCTACACTCAAGAGTACACGATCAATGAAACCCTATGGGGAAAATCAAACTCCGACATGGTACAAGTTGCAAGCTCACCCAGCTAGCCTATGATGGGCTGTCACTAGATAGGCTTAACTGTCAACTTTCCCATGGCTGCGTCATTCTCAGCCCGAGCTACACTCAAGAGTACACGATCAATGAAACACTATGGGGAAAATCAAACTCCGACATGGTACAAGTTGCAAGATCACCCAGCTAGCCTATGATGGGCTGTCACTAGATAGGCTTAACTGTCAACTTTCCCATGGCTGCGTCATTCTCAGCCCGAGCTACACTCAAGAGTACACGATCAATGAAGCGCTAAGGGGAAAGTAGAAATCCTGCTTGATACAAGTTGCCGAGTGAGCGATCAATGAAACCCTATGGTGAAAATCAAACTCCGGCATGATACAAGTTGCAAGATCACCCAGCTAGCCTATGATGGGTTGTCACTAGATAGGCTTAACTGTCAACTTTCCCATGGCTGCGACCTTCTCAGCCCGAGCTACACTCAAGAGTACACGATCAATGAAACCCTATGGGGAAAATCAAACTCCGACATGGTACAAGTTGCAAGATCACCCAGCTAGCCTATGATGGGCTGTCACTAGATAGGCTTAACTGTCAACTTTCCCATGGCTGCGTCATTCTCAGTCCGATCTACACTCAAGAGTACACGATCAATGAAGCGCTAAGGGGAAAGTAGAAATCCTGCTTCATACAAGTTGCCGAGTAAGCGATCAATGAAACCCTATGGTGAAAATCAAACTCCGGCATGATACAAGTTGCAAGATCACCCAGCTAGCCTATGATGGGTTGTCACTAGATAGGCTTAACTGTCAACTTTCCCATGGCTGCGACCTTCTCAGCCCGAGCTACACTCAAGAGTATACGATCAATGAAACCCTATGGGGAAAATCAAACTCCGACATGGTACAAGTTACAAGATCACCCAGCTAGCCTATGATGGGCTGTCACTAGATAGGCTTAACTGTCAACTTTCCCATGGCTGCGTCATTCTCAGCCCGATCTACACTCAAGAGTACACGATCAATGAAGCGCTAAGGGGAAAGTAGAAATCCTGCTTCATACAAGTTGCCGAGTAAGCGATCAATGAAACCCTATGGTGAAAATCAAACTCCGGCATGATACAAGTTGCAAGATCACCCAGCTAGCCTATGATGGGTTGTCACTAGATAGGCTTAACTGTCAACTTTCCCATGGCTGCGACCTTCTCAGCCCGAGCTACACTCAAGAGTACACGATCAATGAAACCCTATGGGGAAAATCAAACTCCGACATGGTACAAGTTGCAAGCTCACCCAGCTAGCCTATGATGGGCTGTCACTAGATAGGCTTAACTGTCAACTTTCCCATGGCTGCGTCATTCTCAGCCCGAGCTACACTCAAGAGTACACGATCAATGAAACCCTATGGGGAAAATCAAACTCCGACATGGTACAAGTTGCAAGATCACCCAGCTAGCCTATGATGGGCTGTCACTAGATAGGCTTAACTGTCAACTTTCCCATGGCTGCGTCATTCTCAGCCCGAGCTACACTCAAGAGTACACGATCAATGAAGCGCTAAGGGGAAAGTAGAAATCCTGCTTGATACAAGTTGCCGAGTGAGCGATCAATGAAACCCTATGGTGAAAATCAAACTCCGGCATGATACAAGTTGCAAGATCACCCAGCTAGCCTATGATGGGTTGTCACTAGATAGGCTTAACTGTCAACTTTCCCATGGCTGCGACCTTCTCAGCCCGAGCTACACTCAAGAGTACACGATCAATGAAACCCTATGGGGAAAATCAAACTCCGACATGGTACAAGTTGCAAGATCACCCAGCTAGCCTATGATGGGCTGTCACTAGATAGGCTTAACTGTCAACTTTCCCATGGCTGCGTCATTCTCAGTCCGATCTACACTCAAGAGTACACGATCAATGAAGCGCTAAGGGGAAAGTAGAAATCCTGCTTCATACAAGTTGCCGAGTAAGCGATCAATGAAACCCTATGGTGAAAATCAAACTCCGGCATGATACAAGTTGCAAGATCACCCAGCTAGCCTATGATGGGTTGTCACTAGATAGGCTTAACTGTCAACTTTCCCATGGCTGCGACCTTCTCAGCCCGAGCTACACTCAAGAGTATACGATCAATGAAACCCTATGGGGAAAATCAAACTCCGACATGGTACAAGTTACAAGATCACCCAGCTAGCCTATGATGGGCTGTCACTAGATAGGCTTAACTGTCAACTTTCCCATGGCTGCGTCATTCTCAGCCCGATCTACACTCAAGAGTACACGATCAATGAAGCGCTAAGGGGAAAGTAGAAATCCTGCTTCATACAAGTTGCCGAGTAAGCGATCAATGAAACCCTATGGTGAAAATCAAACTCCGGCATGATACAAGTTGCAAGATCACCCAGCTAGCCTATGATGGGTTGTCACTAGATAGGCTTAACTGTCAACTTTCCCATGGCTGCGACCTTCTCAGCCCGAGCTACACTCAAGAGTACACGATCAATGAAACCCTATGGGGAAAATCAAACTCCGACATGGTACAAGTTACAAGATCACCCAGCTAGCCTATGATGGGCTGTCACTAGATAGGCTTAACTGTCAACTTTCCCATGGCTGCGTCATTCTCAGCCCGATCTACACTCAAGAGTACACGATCAATGAAGCGCTAAGGGGAAAGTAGAAATCCTGCTTCATACAAGTTGCCGAGTGAGCGATCAATGAAACCCTATGGTGAAAATCAAACTCCGGCATGATACAAGTTGCAAGATCACCCAGCTAGCCTATGATGGGTTGTCACTAGATAGGCTTAACTGTCAACTTTCCCATGGCTGCGACCTTCTCAGCCCGAGCTACACTCAAGAGTACACGATCAATGAAACCCTATGGGGAAAATCAAACTCCGACATGGTACAAGTTGCAAGCTCACCCAGCTAGCCTATGATGGGCTGTCACTAGATAGGCTTAACTGTCAACTTTCCCATGGCTGCGTCATTCTCAGCCCGAGCTACACTCAAGAGTACACGATCAATGAAGCGCTAAGGGGAAAGTAGAAATCCTGCTTCATAAAAAATGCCGAGTAAGCGATCAATGAAACCCTATGGTGAAAATCAAACTCCGGCATGATACAAGTTGCAAGATCACCCAGCTAGCCTATGATGGGTTGTCACTAGATAGGCTTAACTGTCAACTTTCCCATGGCTGCGACCTTCTCAGCCCGAGCTACACTCAAGAGTACACAATCAATGAAACCCTATGGGGAAAATCAAACTCCGACATGGTACAAGTTGCAAGATCACCCAGCTAGCCTATGATGGGCTGTCACTAGATAGGCTTAACTGTCAACTTTCCCATGGCTGCGTCATTCTCAGCCCGATCTACACTCAAGAGTACACGATCAATGAAGCGCTAAGGGGAAAGTAGAAATCCTGCTTCATACAAGTTGCCGAGTAAGCGATCAATGAAACCCTATGGTGAAAATCAAACTCCGGCATGATACAAGTTGCAAGATCACCCAGCTAGCCTATGATGGGTTGTCACTAGATAGGCTTAACTGTCAACTTACCCATGGCTGCGACCTTCTCAGCCCGAGCTACACTCAAGAGTATACGATCAATGAAACCCTATGGGGAAAATCAAACTCCGACATGGTACAAGTTACAAGATCACCCAGCTAGCCTATGATGGGCTGTCACTAGATAGGCTTAACTGTCAACTTTCCCATGGCTGCGTCATTCTCAGCCCGATCTACACTCAAGAGTACACGATCAATGAAGCGCTAAGGGGAAAGTAGAAATCCTGCTTCATACAAGTTGCCGAGTAAGCGATCAATGAAACCCTATGGTGAAAATCAAACTCCGGCATGATACAAGTTGCAAGATCACCCAGCTAGCCTATGATGGGTTGTCACTAGATAGGCTTAACTGTCAACTTTCCCATGGCTGCGACCTTCTCAGCCCGAGCTACACTCAAGAGTACACGATCAATGAAACCCTATGGGGAAAATCAAACTCCGACATGGTACAAGTTACAAGATCACCCAGCTAGCCTATGATGGGCTGTCACTAGATAGGCTTAACTGTCAACTTTCCCATGGCTGCGTCATTCTCAGCCCGAGCTACACTCAAGAGTACACGATCAATGAAGCGCTAAGGGGAAAGTAGAAATCCTGCTTCATACAAGTTGCCGAGTGAGCGATCAATGAAACCCTATGGTGAAAATCAAACTCCGGCATGATACAAGTTGCAAGATCACCCAGCTAGCCTATGATGGGTTGTCACTAGATAGGCTTAACTGTTAACTTTCCCATGGCTGCGACCTTCTCAGCCCGAGCTACACTCAAGAGTACACGATCAATGAAACCCTATGGGGAAAATCAAACTCCGACATGGTACAAGTTGCAAGCTCACCCAGCTAGCCTATGATGGGCTGTCACTAGATAGGCTTATCTGTCAACTTTCCCATGGCTGCGTCATTCTCAGCCCGAGCTACACTCAAGAGTACACGATCAATGAAGCGCTAAGGGGAAAGTAGAAATCCTGCTTGATACAAGTTGCCGAGTGAGCGATCAATGAAACCCTATGGTGAAAATCAAACTCCGGCATGATACAAGTTGCAAGATCACCCAGCTAGCCTATGATGGGTTGTCACTAGATAGGCTTAACTGTCAACTTTCCCATGGCTGCGACCTTCTCAGCCCGAGCTACACTCAAGAGTACACGATCAATGAAACCCTATGGGGAAAATCAAACTCCGACATGGTACAAGTTGCAAGCTCACCCAGCTAGCCTATGATGGGCTGTCACTAGATAGGCTTAACTGTCAACTTTCCCATGGCTGCGTCATTCTCAGCCCGATCTACACTCAAGAGTACACGATCAATGAAGCGCTAAGGGGAAAGTAGAAATCCTGCTTCATACAAGTTGCCGAGTAAGCGATCAATGAAACCCTATGGTGAAAATCAAACTCCGGCATGATACAAGTTGCAAGATCACCCAGCTAGCCTATGATGGGTTGTCACTAGATAGGCTTAACTGTCAACTTTCCCATGGCTGCGACCTTCTCAGCCCGAGCTACACTCAAGAGTACACGATCAATGAAACCCTATGGGGAAAATCAAACTCCGACATGGTACAAGTTGCAAGCTCACCCAGCTAGCCTATGATGGGCTGTCACTAGATAGGCTTAACTGTCAACTTTCCCATGGCTGCGTCATTCTCAGCCCGAGCTACACTCAAGAGTACACGATCAATGAAACCCTATGGGGAAAATCAAACTCCGACATGGTACAAGTTGCAAGATCACCCAGCTAGCCTATGATGGGCTGTCACTAGATAGGCTTAACTGTCAACTTTCCCATGGCTGCGTCATTCTCAGCCCGAGCTACACTCAAGAGTACACGATCAATGAAGCGCTAAGGGGAAAGTAGAAATCCTGCTTGATACAAGTTGCCGAGTGAGCGATCAATGAAACCCTATGGTGAAAATCAAACTCCGGCATGATACAAGTTGCAAGATCACCCAGCTAGCCTATGATGGGTTGTCACTAGATAGGCTTAACTGTCAACTTTCCCATGGCTGCGACCTTCTCAGCCCGAGCTACACTCAAGAGTACACGATCAATGAAACCCTATGGGGAAAATCAAACTCCGACATGGTACAAGTTGCAAGATCACCCAGCTAGCCTATGATGGGCTGTCACTAGATAGGCTTAACTGTCAACTTTCCCATGGCTGCGTCATTCTCAGTCCGATCTACACTCAAGAGTACACGATCAATGAAGCGCTAAGGGGAAAGTAGAAATCCTGCTTCATACAAGTTGCCGAGTAAGCGATCAATGAAACCCTATGGTGAAAATCAAACTCCGGCATGATACAAGTTGCAAGATCACCCAGCTAGCCTATGATGGGTTGTCACTAGATAGGCTTAACTGTCAACTTTCCCATGGCTGCGACCTTCTCAGCCCGAGCTACACTCAAGAGTATACGATCAATGAAACCCTATGGGGAAAATCAAACTCCGACATGGTACAAGTTACAAGATCACCCAGCTAGCCTATGATGGGCTGTCACTAGATAGGCTTAACTGTCAACTTTCCCATGGCTGCGTCATTCTCAGCCCGATCTACACTCAAGAGTACACGATCAATGAAGCGCTAAGGGGAAAGTAGAAATCCTGCTTCATACAAGTTGCCGAGTAAGCGATCAATAAAACCCTATGGTGAAAATCTAACTCCGGCATGATACAAGTTGCAAGATCACCCAGCTAGCCTATGATGGGTTGTCACTAGATAGGCTTAACTGTCAACTTTCCCATGGCTGCGACCTTCTCAGCCCGAGCTACACTCAAGAGTACACGATCAATGAAACCCTATGGGGAAAATCAAACTCCGACATGGTACAAGTTACAAGATCACCCAGCTAGCCTATGATGGGCTGTCACTAGATAGGCTTAACTGTCAACTTTCCCATGGCTGCGTCATTCTCAGCCCGATCTACACTCAAGAGTACACGATCAATGAAGCGCTAAGGGGAAAGTAGAAATCCTGCTTCATACAAGTTGCCGAGTGAGCGATCAATGAAACCCTATGGTGAAAATCAAACTCCGGCATGATACAAGTTGCAAGATCACCCAGCTAGCCTATGATGGGTTGTCACTAGATAGGCTTAACTGTCAACTTTCCCATGGCTGCGACCTTCTCAGCCCGAGCTACACTCAAGAGTACACGATCAATGAAACCCTATGGGGAAAATCAAACTCCGACATGGTACAAGTTGCAAGCTCACCCAGCTAGCCTATGATGGGCTGTCACTAGATAGGCTTAACTGTCAACTTTCCCATGGCTGCGTCATTCTCAGCCCGAGCTACACTCAAGAGTACACGATCAATGAAGCGCTAAGGGGAAAGTAGAAATCCTGCTTCATAAAAAATGCCGAGTAAGCGATCAATGAAACCCTATGGTGAAAATCAAACTCCGGCATGATACAAGTTGCAAGATCACCCAGCTAGCCTATGATGGGTTGTCACTAGATAGGCTTAACTGTCAACTTTCCCATGGCTGCGCCCTTCTCAGCCCGAGCTACACTCAAGAGTACACAATCAATGAAACCCTATGGGGAAAATCAAACTCCGACATGGTACAAGTTGCAAGATCACCCAGCTAGCCTATGATGGGCTGTCACTAGATAGGCTTAACTGTCAACTTTCCCATGGCTGCGTCATTCTCAGCCCGATCTACACTCAAGAGTACACGATCAATGAAGCGCTAAGGGGAAAGTAGAAATCCTGCTTCATACAAGTTGCCGAGTAAGCGATCAATGAAACCCTATGGTGAAAATCAAACTCCGGCATGATACAAGTTGCAAGATCACCCAGCTAGCCTATGATGGGTTGTCACTAGATAGGCTTAACTGTCAACTTTCCCATGGCTGCGACCTTCTCAGCCCGAGCTACACTCAAGAGTATACGATCAATGAAACCCTATGGGGAAAATCAAACTCCGACATGGTACAAGTTACAAGATCACCCAGCTAGCCTATGATGGGCTGTCACTAGATAGGCTTAACTGTCAACTTTCCCATGGCTGCGTCATTCTCAGCCCGATCTACACTCAAGAGTACACGATCAATGAAGCGCTAAGGGGAAAGTAGAAATCCTGCTTCATACAAGTTGCCGAGTAAGCGATCAATGAAACCCTATGGTGAAAATCAAACTCCGGCATGATACAAGTTGCAAGATCACCCAGCTAGCCTATGATGGGTTGTCACTAGATAGGCTTAACTGTCAACTTTCCCATGGCTGCGACCTTCTCAGCCCGAGCTACACTCAAGAGTACACGATCAATGAAACCCTATGGGGAAAATCAAACTCCGACATGGTACAAGTTACAAGATCACCCAGCTAGCCTATGATGGGCTGTCACTAGATAGGCTTAACTGTCAACTTTCCCATGGCTGCGTCATTCTCAGCCCGAGCTACACTCAAGAGTACACGATCAATGAAGCGCTAAGGGGAAAGTAGAAATCCTGCTTCATACAAGTTGCCGAGTGAGCGATCAATGAAACCCTATGGTGAAAATCAAACTCCGGCATGATACAAGTTGCAAGATCACCCAGCTAGCCTATGATGGGTTGTCACTAGATAGGCTTAACTGTTAACTTTCCCATGGCTGCGACCTTCTCAGCCCGAGCTACACTCAAGAGTACACGATCAATGAAACCCTATGGGGAAAATCAAACTCCGACATGGTACAAGTTGCAAGCTCACCCAGCTAGCCTATGATGGGCTGTCACTAGATAGGCTTATCTGTCAACTTTCCCATGGCTGCGTCATTCTCAGCCCGATCTACACTCAAGAGTACACGATCAATGAAGCGCTAAGGGGAAAGTAGAAATCCTGCTTCATACAAGTTGCCGAGTAAGCGATCAATGAAACCCTATGGTGAAAATCAAACTCCGGCATGATACAAGTTGCAAGATCACCCAGCTAGCCTATGATGGGTTGTCACTAGATAGGCTTAACTGTCAACTTTCCCATGGCTGCGACCTTCTCAGCCCGAGCTACACTCAAGAGTACACGATCAATGAAACCCTATGGGGAAAATCAAACTCCGACATGGTACAAGTTACAAGATCACCCAGCTAGCCTATGATGGGCTGTCACTAGATAGGCTTAACTGTCAACTTTCCCATGGCTGCGTCATTCTCAGCCCGATCTACACTCAAGAGTACACGATCAATGAAGCGCTAAGGGGAAAGTAGAAATCCTGCTTCATACAAGTTGCCGAGTGAGCGATCAATGAAACCCTATGGTGAAAATCAAACTCCGGCATGATACAAGTTGCAAGATCACCCAGCTAGCCTATGATGGGTTGTCACTAGATAGGCTTAACTGTCAACTTTCCCATGGCTGCGACCTTCTCAGCCCGAGCTACACTCAAGAGTACACGATCAATGAAACCCTATGGGGAAAATCAAACTCCGACATGGTACAAGTTGCAAGCTCACCCAGCTAGCCTATGATGGGCTGTCACTAGATAGGCTTAACTGTCAACTTTCCCATGGCTGCGTCATTCTCAGCCCGAGCTACACTCAAGAGTACACGATCAATGAAGCGCTAAGGGGAAAGTAGAAATCCTGCTTCATAAAAAATGCCGAGTAAGCGATCAATGAAACCCTATGGTGAAAATCAAACTCCGGCATGATACAAGTTGCAAGATCACCCAGCTAGCCTATGATGGGTTGTCACTAGATAGGCTTAACTGTCAACTTTCCCATGGCTGCGACCTTCTCAGCCCGAGCTACACTCAAGAGTACACAATCAATGAAACCCTATGGGGAAAATCAAACTCCGACATGGTACAAGTTGCAAGATCACCCAGCTAGCCTATGATGGGCTGTCACTAGATAGGCTTAACTGTCAACTTTCCCATGGCTGCGTCATTCTCAGCCCGATCTACACTCAAGAGTACACGATCAATGAAGCGCTAAGGGGAAAGTAGAAATCCTGCTTCATACAAGTTGCCGAGTAAGCGATCAATGAAACCCTATGGTGAAAATCAAACTCCGGCATGATACAAGTTGCAAGATCACCCAGCTAGCCTATGATGGGTTGTCACTAGATAGGCTTAACTGTCAACTTTCCCATGGCTGCGACCTTCTCAGCCCGAGCTACACTCAAGAGTATACGATCAATGAAACCCTATGGGGAAAATCAAACTCCGACATGGTACAAGTTACAAGATCACCCAGCTAGCCTATGATGGGCTGTCACTAGATAGGCTTAACTGTCAACTTTCCCATGGCTGCGTCATTCTCAGCCCGATCTACACTCAAGAGTACACGATCAATGAAGCGCTAAGGGGAAAGTAGAAATCCTGCTTCATACAAGTTGCCGAGTGAGCGATCAATGAAACCCTATGGTGAAAATCAAACTCCGGCATGATACAAGTTGCAAGATCACCCAGCTAGCCTATGATGGGTTGTCACTAGATAGGCTTAACTGTCAACTTTCCCATGGCTGCGACCTTCTCAGCCCGAGCTACACTCAAGAGTACACGATCAATGAAACCCTATGGGGAAAATCAAACTCCGACATGGTACAAGTTGCAAGCTCACCCAGCTAGCCTATGATGGGCTGTCACTAGATAGGCTTAACTGTCAACTTTCCCATGGCTGCGTCATTCTCAGCCCGAGCTACACTCAAGAGTACACGATCAATGAAGCGCTAAGGGGAAAGTAGAAATCCTGCTTCATAAAAAATGCCGAGTAAGCGATCAATGAAACCCTATGGTGAAAATCAAACTCCGGCATGATACAAGTTGCAAGATCACCCAGCTAGCCTATGATGGGTTGTCACTAGATAGGCTTAACTGTCAACTTTCCCATGGCTGCGACCTTCTCAGCCCGAGCTACACTCAAGAGTACACAATCAATGAAACCCTATGGGGAAAATCAAACTCCGACATGGTACAAGTTGCAAGATCACCCAGCTAGCCTATGATGGGCTGTCACTAGATAGGCTTAACTGTCAACTTTCCCATGGCTGCGTCATTCTCAGCCCGATCTACACTCAAGAGTACACGATCAATGAAGCGCTAAGGGGAAAGTAGAAATCCTGCTTCATACAAGTTGCCGAGTAAGCGATCAATGAAACCCTATGGTGAAAATCAAACTCCGGCATGATACAAGTTGCAAGATCACCCAGCTAGCCTATGATGGGTTGTCACTAGATAGGCTTAACTGTCAACTTTCCCATGGCTGCGACCTTCTCAGCCCGAGCTACACTCAAGAGTATACGATCAATGAAACCCTATGGGGAAAATCAAACTCCGACATGGTACAAGTTACAAGATCACCCAGCTAGCCTATGATGGGCTGTCACTAGATAGGCTTAACTGTCAACTTTCCCATGGCTGCGTCATTCTCAGCCCGATCTACACTCAAGAGTACACGATCAATGAAGCGCTAAGGGGAAAGTAGAAATCCTGCTTCATACAAGTTGCCGAGTAAGCGATCAATGAAACCCTATGGTGAAAATCAAACTCCGGCATGATACAAGTTGCAAGATCACCCAGCTAGCCTATGATGGGTTGTCACTAGATAGGCTTAACTGTCAACTTTCCCATGGCTGCGACCTTCTCAGCCCGAGCTACACTCAAGAGTACACGATCAATTAAACCCTATGGGGAAAATCAAACTCCGACATGGTACAAGTTACAAGATCACCCAGCTAGCCTATGATGGGCTGTCACTAGATAGGCTTAACTGTCAACTTTCCCATGGCTGCGTCATTCTCAGCCCGAGCTACACTCAAGAGTACACGATCAATGAAGCGCTAAGGGGAAAGTAGAAATCCTGCTTCATACAAGTTGCCGAGTGAGCGATCAATGAAACCCTATGGTGAAAATCAAACTCCGGCATGATACAAGTTGCAAGATCACCCAGCTAGCCTATGATGGGTTGTCACTAGATAGGCTTAACTGTTAACTTTCCCATGGCTGCGACCTTCTCAGCCCGAGCTACACTCAAGAGTACACGATCAATGAAACCCTATGGGGAAAATCAAACTCCGACATGGTACAAGTTGCAAGCTCACCCAGCTAGCCTATGATGGGCTGTCACTAGATAGGCTTAACTGTCAACTTTCCCATGGCTGCGTCATTCTCAGCCCGATCTACACTCAAGAGTACACGATCAATGAAGCGCTAAGGGGAAAGTAGAAATCCTGCTTCATACAAGTTGCCGAGTAAGCGATCAATGAAACCCTATGGTGAAAATCAAACTCCGGCATGATACAAGTTGCAAGATCACCCAGCTAGCCTATGATGGGTTGTCACTAGATAGGCTTAACTGTCAACTTTCCCATGGCTGCGACCTTCTCAGCCCGAGCTACACTCAAGAGTACACGATCAATGAAACCCTATGGGGAAAATCAAACTCCGACATGGTACAAGTTGCAAGCTCACCCAGCTAGCCTATGATGGGCTGTCACTAGATAGGCTTAACTGTCAACTTTCCCATGGCTGCGTCATTCTCAGCCCGAGCTACACTCAAGAGTACACGATCAATGAAACCCTATGGGGAAAATCAAACTCCGACATGGTACAAGTTGCAAGATCACCCAGCTAGCCTATGATGGGCTGTCACTAGATAGGCTTAACTGTCAACTTTCCCATGGCTGCGTCATTCTCAGCCCGAGCTACACTCAAGAGTACACGATCAATGAAGCGCTAAGGGGAAAGTAGAAATCCTGCTTGATACAAGTTGCCGAGTGAGCGATCAATGAAACCCTATGGTGAAAATCAAACTCCGGCATGATACAAGTTGCAAGATCACCCAGCTAGCCTATGATGGGTTGTCACTAGATAGGCTTAACTGTCAACTTTCCCATGGCTGCGACCTTCTCAGCCCGAGCTACACTCAAGAGTATACGATCAATGAAACCCTATGGGGAAAATCAAACTCCGACATGGTACAAGTTACAAGATCACCCAGCTAGCCTATGATGGGCTGTCACTAGATAGGCTTAACTGTCAACTTTCCCATGGCTGCGTCATTCTCAGCCCGATCTACACTCAAGAGTACACGATCAATGAAGCGCTAAGGGGAAAGTAGAAATCCTGCTTCATACAAGTTGCCGAGTAAGCGATCAATGAAACCCTATGGTGAAAATCAAACTCCGGCATGATACAAGTTGCAAGATCACCCAGCTAGCCTATGATGGGTTGTCACTAGATAGGCTTAACTGTCAACTTTCCCATGGCTGCGACCTTCTCAGCCCGAGCTACACTCAAGAGTACACGATCAATGAAACCCTATGGGGAAAATCAAACTCCGACATGGTACAAGTTACAAGATCACCCAGCTAGCCTATGATGGGCTGTCACTAGATAGGCTTAACTGTCAACTTTCCCATGGCTGCGTCATTCTCAGCCCGATCTACACTCAAGAGTACACGATCAATGAAGCGCTAAGGGGAAAGTAGAAATCCTGCTTCATACAAGTTGCCGAGTGAGCGATCAATGAAACCCTATGGTGAAAATCAAACTCCGGCATGATACAAGTTGCAAGATCACCCAGCTAGCCTATGATGGGTTGTCACTAGATAGGCTTAACTGTCAACTTTCCCATGGCTGCGACCTTCTCAGCCCGAGCTACACTCAAGAGTACACGATCAATGAAACCCTATGGGGAAAATCAAACTCCGACATGGTACAAGTTGCAAGCTCACCCAGCTAGCCTATGATGGGCTGTCACTAGATAGGCTTAACTGTCAACTTTCCCATGGCTGCGTCATTCTCAGCCCGAGCTACACTCAAGAGTACACGATCAATGAAGCGCTAAGGGGAAAGTAGAAATCCTGCTTCATAAAAAATGCCGAGTAAGCGATCAATGAAACCCTATGGTGAAAATCAAACTCCGGCATGATACAAGTTGCAAGATCACCCAGCTAGCCTATGATGGGTTGTCACTAGATAGGCTTAACTGTCAACTTTCCCATGGCTGCGACCTTCTCAGCCCGAGCTACACTCAAGAGTACACAATCAATGAAACCCTATGGGGAAAATCAAACTCCGACATGGTACAAGTTGCAAGATCACCCAGCTAGCCTATGATGGGCTGTCACTAGATAGGCTTAACTGTCAACTTTCCCATGGCTGCGTCATTCTCAGCCCGATCTACACTCAAGAGTACACGATCAATGAAGCGCTAAGGGGAAAGTAGAAATCCTGCTTCATACAAGTTGCCGAGTAAGCGATCAATGAAACCCTATGGTGAAAATCAAACTCCGGCATGATACAAGTTGCAAGATCACCCAGCTAGCCTATGATGGGTTGTCACTAGATAGGCTTAACTGTCAACTTTCCCATGGCTGCGACCTTCTCAGCCCGAGCTACACTCAAGAGTATACGATCAATGAAACCCTATGGGGAAAATCAAACTCCGACATGGTACAAGTTACAAGATCACCCAGCTAGCCTATGATGGGCTGTCACTAGATAGGCTTAACTGTCAACTTTCCCATGGCTGCGTCATTCTCAGCCCGATCTACACTCAAGAGTACACGATCAATGAAGCGCTAAGGGGAAAGTAGAAATCCTGCTTCATACAAGTTGCCGAGTGAGCGATCAATGAAACCCTATGGTGAAAATCAAACTCCGGCATGATACAAGTTGCAAGATCACCCAGCTAGCCTATGATGGGTTGTCACTAGATAGGCTTAACTGTCAACTTTCCCATGGCTGCGACCTTCTCAGCCCGAGCTACACTCAAGAGTACACGATCAATGAAACCCTATGGGGAAAATCAAACTCCGACATGGTACAAGTTGCAAGCTCACCCAGCTAGCCTATGATGGGCTGTCACTAGATAGGCTTAACTGTCAACTTTCCCATGGCTGCGTCATTCTCAGCCCGAGCTACACTCAAGAGTACACGATCAATGAAGCGCTAAGGGGAAAGTAGAAATCCTGCTTCATAAAAAATGCCGAGTAAGCGATCAATGAAACCCTATGGTGAAAATCAAACTCCGGCATGATACAAGTTGCAAGATCACCCAGCTAGCCTATGATGGGTTGTCACTAGATAGGCTTAACTGTCAACTTTCCCATGGCTGCGACCTTCTCAGCCCGAGCTACACTCAAGAGTACACAATCAATGAAACCCTATGGGGAAAATCAAACTCCGACATGGTACAAGTTGCAAGATCACCCAGCTAGCCTATGATGGGCTGTCACTAGATAGGCTTAACTGTCAACTTTCCCATGGCTGCGTCATTCTCAGCCCGATCTACACTCAAGAGTACACGATCAATGAAGCGCTAAGGGGAAAGTAGAAATCCTGCTTCATACAAGTTGCCGAGTAAGCGATCAATGAAACCCTATGGTGAAAATCAAACTCCGGCATGATACAAGTTGCAAGATCACCCAGCTAGCCTATGATGGGTTGTCACTAGATAGGCTTAACTGTCAACTTTCCCATGGCTGCGACCTTCTCAGCCCGAGCTACACTCAAGAGTATACGATCAATGAAACCCTATGGGGAAAATCAAACTCCGACATGGTACAAGTTACAAGATCACCCAGCTAGCCTATGATGGGCTGTCACTAGATAGGCTTAACTGTCAACTTTCCCATGGCTGCGTCATTCTCAGCCCGATCTACACTCAAGAGTACACGATCAATGAAGCGCTAAGGGGAAAGTAGAAATCCTGCTTCATACAAGTTGCCGAGTAAGCGATCAATGAAACCCTATGGTGAAAATCAAACTCCGGCATGATACAAGTTGCAAGATCACCCAGCTAGCCTATGATGGGTTGTCACTAGATAGGCTTAACTGTCAACTTTCCCATGGCTGCGACCTTCTCAGCCCGAGCTACACTCAAGAGTACACGATCAATTAAACCCTATGGGGAAAATCAAACTCCGACATGGTACAAGTTACAAGATCACCCAGCTAGCCTATGATGGGCTGTCACTAGATAGGCTTAACTGTCAACTTTCCCATGGCTGCGTCATTCTCAGCCCGAGCTACACTCAAGAGTACACGATCAATGAAGCGCTAAGGGGAAAGTAGAAATCCTGCTTCATACAAGTTGCCGAGTGAGCGATCAATGAAACCCTATGGTGAAAATCAAACTCCGGCATGATACAAGTTGCAAGATCACCCAGCTAGCCTATGATGGGTTGTCACTAGATAGGCTTAACTGTTAACTTTCCCATGGCTGCGACCTTCTCAGCCCGAGCTACACTCAAGAGTACACGATCAATGAAACCCTATGGGGAAAATCAAACTCCGACATGGTACAAGTTGCAAGCTCACCCAGCTAGCCTATGATGGGCTGTCACTAGATAGGCTTAACTGTCAACTTTCCCATGGCTGCGTCATTCTCAGCCCGATCTACACTCAAGAGTACACGATCAATGAAGCGCTAAGGGGAAAGTAGAAATCCTGCTTCATACAAGTTGCCGAGTAAGCGATCAATGAAACCCTATGGTGAAAATCAAACTCCGGCATGATACAAGTTGCAAGATCACCCAGCTAGCCTATGATGGGTTGTCACTAGATAGGCTTAACTGTCAACTTTCCCATGGCTGCGACCTTCTCAGCCCGAGCTACACTCAAGAGTACACGATCAATGAAACCCTATGGGGAAAATCAAACTCCGACATGGTACAAGTTGCAAGCTCACCCAGCTAGCCTATGATGGGCTGTCACTAGATAGGCTTAACTGTCAACTTTCCCATGGCTGCGTCATTCTCAGCCCGAGCTACACTCAAGAGTACACGATCAATGAAACCCTATGGGGAAAATCAAACTCCGACATGGTACAAGTTGCAAGATCACCCAGCTAGCCTATGATGGGCTGTCACTAGATAGGCTTAACTGTCAACTTTCCCATGGCTGCGTCATTCTCAGCCCGAGCTACACTCAAGAGTACACGATCAATGAAGCGCTAAGGGGAAAGTAGAAATCCTGCTTGATACAAGTTGCCGAGTGAGCGATCAATGAAACCCTATGGTGAAAATCAAACTCCGGCATGATACAAGTTGCAAGATCACCCAGCTAGCCTATGATGGGTTGTCACTAGATAGGCTTAACTGTCAACTTTCCCATGGCTGCGACCTTCTCAGCCCGAGCTACACTCAAGAGTACACGATCAATGAAACCCTATGGGGAAAATCAAACTCCGACATGGTACAAGTTGCAAGATCACCCAGCTAGCCTATGATGGGCTGTCACTAGATAGGCTTAACTGTCAACTTTCCCATGGCTGCGTCATTCTCAGTCCGATCTACACTCAAGAGTACACGATCAATGAAGCGCTAAGGGGAAAGTAGAAATCCTGCTTCATACAAGTTGCCGAGTAAGCGATCAATGAAACCCTATGGTGAAAATCAAACTCCGGCATGATACAAGTTGCAAGATCACCCAGCTAGCCTATGATGGGTTGTCACTAGATAGGCTTAACTGTCAACTTTCCCATGGCTGCGACCTTCTCAGCCCGAGCTACACTCAAGAGTATACGATCAATGAAACCCTATGGGGAAAATCAAACTCCGACATGGTACAAGTTACAAGATCACCCAGCTAGCCTATGATGGGCTGTCACTAGATAGGCTTAACTGTCAACTTTCCCATGGCTGCGTCATTCTCAGCCCGATCTACACTCAAGAGTACACGATCAATGAAGCGCTAAGGGGAAAGTAGAAATCCTGCTTGATACAAGTTGCCGAGTGAGCGATCAATGAAACCCTATGGTGAAAATCAAACTCCGGCATGATACAAGTTGCAAGATCACCCAGCTAGCCTATGATGGGTTGTCACTAGATAGGCTTAACTGTCAACTTTCCCATGGCTGCGACCTTCTCAGCCCGAGCTACACTCAAGAGTACACGATCAATGAAACCCTATGGGGAAAATCAAACTCCGACATGGTACAAGTTGCAAGATCACCCAGCTAGCCTATGATGGGCTGTCACTAGATAGGCTTAACTGTCAACTTTCCCATGGCTGCGTCATTCTCAGTCCGATCTACACTCAAGAGTACACGATCAATGAAGCGCTAAGGGGAAAGTAGAAATCCTGCTTCATACAAGTTGCCGAGTAAGCGATCAATGAAACCCTATGGTGAAAATCAAACTCCGGCATGATACAAGTTGCAAGATCACCCAGCTAGCCTATGATGGGTTGTCACTAGATAGGCTTAACTGTCAACTTTCCCATGGCTGCGACCTTCTCAGCCCGAGCTACACTCAAGAGTACACAATCAATGAAACCCTATGGGGAAAATCAAACTCCGACATGGTACAAGTTGCAAGATCACCCAGCTAGCCTATGATGGGCTGTCACTAGATAGGCTTAACTGTCAACTTTCCCATGGCTGCGTCATTCTCAGCCCGATCTACACTCAAGAGTACACGATCAATGAAGCGCTAAGGGGAAAGTAGAAATCCTGCTTCATACAAGTTGCCGAGTAAGCGATCAATGAAACCCTATGGTGAAAATCAAACTCCGGCATGATACAAGTTGCAAGATCACCCAGCTAGCCTATGATGGGTTGTCACTAGATAGGCTTAACTGTCAACTTTCCCATGGCTGCGACCTTCTCAGCCCGAGCTACACTCAAGAGTATACGATCAATGAAACCCTAAGGGGAAAATCAAACTCCGACATGGTACAAGTTACAAGATCACCCAGCTAGCCTATGATGGGCTGTCACTAGATAGGCTTAACTGTCAACTTTCCCATGGCTGCGTCATTCTCAGCCCGATCTACACTCAAGAGTACACGATCAATGAAGCGCTAAGGGGAAAGTAGAAATCCTGCTTCATACAAGTTGCCGAGTAAGCGATCAATGAAACCCTATGGTGAAAATCAAACTCCGGCATGATACAAGTTGCAAGATCACCCAGCTAGCCTATGATGGGTTGTCACTAGATAGGCTTAACTGTCAACTTTCCCATGGCTGCGACCTTCTCAGCCCGAGCTACACTCAAGAGTACACGATCAATGAAACCCTATGGGGAAAATCAAACTCCGACATGGTACAAGTTACAAGATCACCCAGCTAGCCTATGATGGGCTGTCACTAGATAGGCTTAACTGTCAACTTTCCCATGGCTGCGTCATTCTCAGCCCGAGCTACACTCAAGAGTACACGATCAATGAAGCGCTAAGGGGAAAGTAGAAATCCTGCTTCATACAAGTTGCCGAGTGAGCGATCAATGAAACCCTATGGTGAAAATCAAACTCCGGCATGATACAAGTTGCAAGATCACCCAGCTAGCCTATGATGGGTTGTCACTAGATAGGCTTAACTGTTAACTTTCCCATGGCTGCGACCTTCTCAGCCCGAGCTACACTCAAGAGTACACGATCAATGAAACCCTATGGGGAAAATCAAACTCCGACATGGTACAAGTTGCAAGCTCACCCAGCTAGCCTATGATGGGCTGTCACTAGATAGGCTTATCTGTCAACTTTCCCATGGCTGCGTCATTCTCAGCCCGAGCTACACTCAAGAGTACACGATCAATGAAGCGCTAAGGGGAAAGTAGAAATCCTGCTTGATACAAGTTGCCGAGTGAGCGATCAATGAAACCCTATGGTGAAAATCAAACTCCGGCATGATACAAGTTGCAAGATCACCCAGCTAGCCTATGATGGGTTGTCACTAGATAGGCTTAACTGTCAACTTTCCCATGGCTGCGACCTTCTCAGCCCGAGCTACACTCAAGAGTACACGATCAATGAAACCCTATGGGGAAAATCAAACTCCGACATGGTACAAGTTGCAAGCTCACCCAGCTAGCCTATGATGGGCTGTCACTAGATAGGCTTAACTGTCAACTTTCCCATGGCTGCGTCATTCTCAGCCCGATCTACACTCAAGAGTACACGATCAATGAAGCGCTAAGGGGAAAGTAGAAATCCTGCTTCATACAAGTTGCCGAGTAAGCGATCAATGAAACCCTATGGTGAAAATCAAACTCCGGCATGATACAAGTTGCAAGATCACCCAGCTAGCCTATGATGGGTTGTCACTAGATAGGCTTAACTGTCAACTTTCCCATGGCTGCGACCTTCTCAGCCCGAGCTACACTCAAGAGTACACGATCAATGAAACCCTATGGGGAAAATCAAACTCCGACATGGTACAAGTTGCAAGCTCACCCAGCTAGCCTATGATGGGCTGTCACTAGATAGGCTTAACTGTCAACTTTCCCATGGCTGCGTCATTCTCAGCCCGAGCTACACTCAAGAGTACACGATCAATGAAACCCTATGGGGAAAATCAAACTCCGACATGGTACAAGTTGCAAGATCACCCAGCTAGCCTATGATGGGCTGTCACTAGATAGGCTTAACTGTCAACTTTCCCATGGCTGCGTCATTCTCAGCCCGAGCTACACTCAAGAGTACACGATCAATGAAGCGCTAAGGGGAAAGTAGAAATCCTGCTTGATACAAGTTGCCGAGTGAGCGATCAATGAAACCCTATGGTGAAAATCAAACTCCGGCATGATACAAGTTGCAAGATCACCCAGCTAGCCTATGATGGGTTGTCACTAGATAGGCTTAACTGTCAACTTTCCCATGGCTGCGACCTTCTCAGCCCGAGCTACACTCAAGAGTACACGATCAATGAAACCCTATGGGGAAAATCAAACTCCGACATGGTACAAGTTGCAAGATCACCCAGCTAGCCTATGATGGGCTGTCACTAGATAGGCTTAACTGTCAACTTTCCCATGGCTGCGTCATTCTCAGTCCGATCTACACTCAAGAGTACACGATCAATGAAGCGCTAAGGGGAAAGTAGAAATCCTGCTTCATACAAGTTGCCGAGTAAGCGATCAATGAAACCCTATGGTGAAAATCAAACTCCGGCATGATACAAGTTGCAAGATCACCCAGCTAGCCTATGATGGGTTGTCACTAGATAGGCTTAACTGTCAACTTTCCCATGGCTGCGACCTTCTCAGCCCGAGCTACACTCAAGAGTACACGATCAATGAAACCCTATGGGGAAAATCAAACTCCGACATGGTACAAGTTACAAGATCACCCAGCTAGCCTATGATGGGCTGTCACTAGATAGGCTTAACTGTCAACTTTCCCATGGCTGCGTCATTCTCAGCCCGATCTACACTCAAGAGTACACGATCAATGAAGCGCTAAGGGGAAAGTAGAAATCCTGCTTCATACAAGTTGCCGAGTGAGCGATCAATGAAACCCTATGGTGAAAATCAAACTCCGGCATGATACAAGTTGCAAGATCACCCAGCTAGCCTATGATGGGTTGTCACTAGATAGGCTTAACTGTCAACTTTCCCATGGCTGCGACCTTCTCAGCCCGAGCTACACTCAAGAGTACACGATCAATGAAACCCTATGGGGAAAATCAAACTCCGACATGGTACAAGTTGCAAGCTCACCCAGCTAGCCTATGATGGGCTGTCACTAGATAGGCTTAACTGTCAACTTTCCCATGGCTGCGTCATTCTCAGCCCGAGCTACACTCAAGAGTACACGATCAATGAAGCGCTAAGGGGAAAGTAGAAATCCTGCTTCATAAAAAATGCCGAGTAAGCGATCAATGAAACCCTATGGTGAAAATCAAACTCCGGCATGATACAAGTTGCAAGATCACCCAGCTAGCCTATGATGGGTTGTCACTAGATAGGCTTAACTGTCAACTTTCCCATGGCTGCGACCTTCTCAGCCCGAGCTACACTCAAGAGTACACAATCAATGAAACCCTATGGGGAAAATCAAACTCCGACATGGTACAAGTTGCAAGATCACCCAGCTAGCCTATGATGGGCTGTCACTAGATAGGCTTAACTGTCAACTTTCCCATGGCTGCGTCATTCTCAGCCCGATCTACACTCAAGAGTACACGATCAATGAAGCGCTAAGGGGAAAGTAGAAATCCTGCTTCATACAAGTTGCCGAGTAAGCGATCAATGAAACCCTATGGTGAAAATCAAACTCCGGCATGATACAAGTTGCAAGATCACCCAGCTAGCCTATGATGGGTTGTCACTAGATAGGCTTAACTGTCAACTTTCCCATGGCTGCGACCTTCTCAGCCCGAGCTACACTCAAGAGTATACGATCAATGAAACCCTATGGGGAAAATCAAACTCCGACATGGTACAAGTTACAAGATCACCCAGCTAGCCTATGATGGGCTGTCACTAGATAGGCTTAACTGTCAACTTTCCCATGGCTGCGTCATTCTCAGCCCGATCTACACTCAAGAGTACACGATCAATGAAGCGCTAAGGGGAAAGTAGAAATCCTGCTTCATACAAGTTGCCGAGTAAGCGATCAATGAAACCCTATGGTGAAAATCAAACTCCGGCATGATACAAGTTGCAAGATCACCCAGCTAGCCTATGATGGGTTGTCACTAGATAGGCTTAACTGTCAACTTTCCCATGGCTGCGACCTTCTCAGCCCGAGCTACACTCAAGAGTACACGATCAATTAAACCCTATGGGGAAAATCAAACTCCGACATGGTACAAGTTACAAGATCACCCAGCTAGCCTATGATGGGCTGTCACTAGATAGGCTTAACTGTCAACTTTCCCATGGCTGCGTCATTCTCAGCCCGAGCTACACTCAAGAGTACACGATCAATGAAGCGCTAAGGGGAAAGTAGAAATCCTGCTTCATACAAGTTGCCGAGTGAGCGATCAATGAAACCCTATGGTGAAAATGAAAATCAAACTCCGGCATGATACAAGTTGCAAGATCACCCAGCTAGCCTATGATGGGTTGTCACTAGATAGGCTTAACTGTCAACTTTCCCATGGCTGCGACCTTCTCAGCCCGAGCTACACTCAAGAGTACACGATCAATGAAACCCTATGGGGAAAATCAAACTCCGACATGGTACAAGTTGCAAGCTCACCCAGCTAGCCTATGATGGGCTGTCACTAGATAGGCTTAACTGTCAACTTTCCCATGGCTGCGTCATTCTCAGCCCGATCTACACTCAAGAGTACACGATCAATGAAGCGCTAAGGGGAAAGTAGAAATCCTGCTTCATACAAGTTGCCGATGTAAGCGATCAATGAAACCCTATGGTGAAAATCAAACTCCGGCAATGATTACAAGTTGCAAGATCACCCAGCTAGCCTATGATGGGTTGTCACTAGATAGGCTTAACTGTCAACTTTCCCCATGCTGCGACCTTCTCAGCCCGAGCTACACTCAAGAGTACACGATCAATGAAACCCTATGGGGAAAATCAAACTCCGACATGGTACAAGTTGCAAGCTCACCCAGCTAGCCTATGAATGGGCTGTCACTAGATAGGCTTAACTGTCAACTTTCCCATGGCTGCGTCATTCTCAGCCCGAGCTACACTCAAGAGTACACGATCAATGAAACCCTATGGGGAAAATCAAACTCCGACATGGTACAAGTTGCAAGATCACCCAGCTAGCCTATGATGGGCTGTCACTGATAGGCTTAACTGTCAACTTTCCCATGGCTGCGTCATTCTCAGCCCGAAGCTACACTCAGAGTACACGATCAATGAAGCGCTAAGGGAAAGTAGAAATCGTGCTTGATACAAGTTGCCGAGTGAGCGATCAATGAAACCCTATGGTGAAATCAAACTCCGGCATGATACAAGTTGCAAGATCACCCAGCTAGCTATGATGGGTTGTCACTAGATAGGCTTAACTGTCACTTCCCATGGCTGCGACGCTTCTCAGCCCGAGCTACACTCAAGAGTACACGATCAATGAAACCTATGGGGGAAAATCAAACTCCGACATGGTACAAGTTGCAAGATCACCCAGCTAGCCTATGATGGCTGTCACTAGATAGGCTTAACTGTCAACTTTTCCATGGCTGCGTCATTCTCAGTCCGATCTACACTCAAGAGTACACGATCAATGAAGCGCTAAGGGGAAAGTAGAAATCCTGCCTTCATACAAGTTGCCGAGTAAGCGATCAATGAAACCCTATGGTGAAAATCAAACTCCGGCATGATACAAGTTGCAAGATCACCCAGCTAGCCTATGATGGGTTGTCACTAGATAGGCTTAACTGTCAACTTTCCCATGGCTGCGACCTTCTCAGCCCGAGCTACACTCAAGAGTATACGATCAATGAAACCCTATGGGGAAAATCAAACTCCGACATGGTACAAGTTACAAGATCACCCAGCTAGCCTATGATGGCTGTCACTAGATAGGCTTAACTGTCAACTTTCCCCATGGCTGCGTCATTCTCAGCCGATCTACACTCAAGAGTACACGATCAATGAAGCGCTAAGGGGAAAGTAGAAATCCTGCTTCATACAAGTTGCCGAGTGAGCGATCATGAAACCCTATGGTGAAAATCAAACTCCGGCATGATACAAGTGCAAGATCACCCAGCTAGCCTATGATGGGTTGTCACTAGATAGGCTTAACTGTCAACTTTCCATGGCTGCGACCTTCTCAGCCCGAGCTACACTCAAGAGTACACGATCAATGAAACCCTATGGGAAAATCAAACTCCGACATGGTACATAGTTGCAGCTCACCCAGCTAGCTATGATGGGCTGTCATTCTAGATAGGCTTAACTGTCAACTTTCCTTGGCTGCGTCATTCTCAGCCCGAGCTACACTCAAGAGTACACGATCAATGAAGCGCTAAGGGGAAAGTAGAAATCCTGCTTCATAAAAAATGCCGAGTAAGCGATCAATGAAACCCTATGGTGAAAATCAAACTCCGGCATGATACAAGTTGCAAGATCACCCAGCTAGCCTATGATGGGTTGTCACTAGATAGGCTTAACTGTCAACTTTCCCATGGCTGCGACCTTCTCAGCCCGAGCTACACTCAAGAGTACACAATCAATGAAACCCTATGGGGAAAATCAAACTCCGACATGGTACAAGTTGCAAGATCACCCAGCTAGCCTATGATGGGCTGTCACTAGATAGGCTTAACTGTCAACTTTCCCATGGCTGCGTCATTCTCAGCCCGAGCTACACTCAAGAGTACACGATCAATGAAGCGCTAAGGGGAAAGTAGAAATCCTGCTTCATACAAGTTGCCGAGTAAGCGATCAATGAAACCCTATGGTGAAAATCAAACTCCGGCATGATACAAGTTGCAAGATCACCCAGCTAGCCTATGATGGGTTGTCACTAGATAGGCTTAACTGTCAACTTTCCCATGGCTGCGACCTTCTCAGCCCGAGCTACACTCAAGAGTATACGATCAATGAAACCCTATGGGGAAAATCAAACTCCGACATGGTACAAGTTACAAGATCACCCAGCTAGCCTATGATGGGCTGTCACTAGATAGGCTTAACTGTCAACTTTCCCATGGCTGCGTCATTCTCAGCCCGATCTACACTCAAGAGTACACGATCAATGAAGCGCTAAGGGGAAAGTAGAAATCCTGCTTCATACAAGTTGCCGAGTAAGCGATCAATGAAACCCTATGGTGAAAATCAAACTCCGGCATGATACAAGTTGCAAGATCACCCAGCTAGCCTATGATGGGTTGTCACTAGATAGGCTTAACTGTCAACTTTCCCATGGCTGCGACCTTCTCAGCCCGAGCTACACTCAAGAGTACACGATCAATGAAACCCTATGGGGAAAATCAAACTCCGACATGGTACAAGTTACAAGATCACCCAGCTAGCCTATGATGGGCTGTCACTAGATAGGCTTAACTGTCAACTTTCCCATGGCTGCGTCATTCTCAGCCCGAGCTACACTCAAGAGTACACGATCAATGAAGCGCTAAGGGGAAAGTAGAAATCCTGCTTCATACAAGTTGCCGAGTGAGCGATCAATGAAACCCTATGGTGAAAATCAAACTCCGGCATGATACAAGTTGCAAGATCACCCAGCTAGCCTATGATGGGTTGTCACTAGATAGGCTTAACTGTTAACTTTCCCATGGCTGCGACCTTCTCAGCCCGAGCTACACTCAAGAGTACACGATCAATGAAACCCTATGGGGAAAATCAAACTCCGACATGGTACAAGTTGCAAGCTCACCCAGCTAGCCTATGATGGGCTGTCACTAGATAGGCTTATCTGTCAACTTTCCCATGGCTGCGTCATTCTCAGCCCGAGCTACACTCAAGAGTACACGATCAATGAAGCGCTAAGGGGAAAGTAGAAATCCTGCTTGATACAAGTTGCCGAGTGAGCGATCAATGAAACCCTATGGTGAAAATCAAACTCCGGCATGATACAAGTTGCAAGATCACCCAGCTAGCCTATGATGGGTTGTCACTAGATAGGCTTAACTGTCAACTTTCCCATGGCTGCGACCTTCTCAGCCCGAGCTACACTCAAGAGTACACGATCAATGAAACCCTATGGGGAAAATCAAACTCCGACATGGTACAAGTTGCAAGCTCACCCAGCTAGCCTATGATGGGCTGTCACTAGATAGGCTTAACTGTCAACTTTCCCATGGCTGCGTCATTCTCAGCCCGATCTACACTCAAGAGTACACGATCAATGAAGCGCTAAGGGGAAAGTAGAAATCCTGCTTCATACAAGTTGCCGAGTAAGCGATCAATGAAACCCTATGGTGAAAATCAAACTCCGGCATGATACAAGTTGCAAGATCACCCAGCTAGCCTATGATGGGTTGTCACTAGATAGGCTTAACTGTCAACTTTCCCATGGCTGCGACCTTCTCAGCCCGAGCTACACTCAAGAGTACACGATCAATGAAACCCTATGGGGAAAATCAAACTCCGACATGGTACAAGTTGCAAGCTCACCCAGCTAGCCTATGATGGGCTGTCACTAGATAGGCTTAACTGTCAACTTTCCCATGGCTGCGTCATTCTCAGCCCGAGCTACACTCAAGAGTACACGATCAATGAAACCCTATGGGGAAAATCAAACTCCGACATGGTACAAGTTGCAAGATCACCCAGCTAGCCTATGATGGGCTGTCACTAGATAGGCTTAACTGTCAACTTTCCCATGGCTGCGTCATTCTCAGCCCGAGCTACACTCAAGAGTACACGATCAATGAAGCGCTAAGGGGAAAGTAGAAATCCTGCTTGATACAAGTTGCCGAGTGAGCGATCAATGAAACCCTATGGTGAAAATCAAACTCCGGCATGATACAAGTTGCAAGATCACCCAGCTAGCCTATGATGGGTTGTCACTAGATAGGCTTAACTGTCAACTTTCCCATGGCTGCGACCTTCTCAGCCCGAGCTACACTCAAGAGTACACGATCAATGAAACCCTATGGGGAAAATCAAACTCCGACATGGTACAAGTTGCAAGATCACCCAGCTAGCCTATGATGGGCTGTCACTAGATAGGCTTAACTGTCAACTTTCCCATGGCTGCGTCATTCTCAGTCCGATCTACACTCAAGAGTACACGATCAATGAAGCGCTAAGGGGAAAGTAGAAATCCTGCTTCATACAAGTTGCCGAGTAAGCGATCAATGAAACCCTATGGTGAAAATCAAACTCCGGCATGATACAAGTTGCAAGATCACCCAGCTAGCCTATGATGGGTTGTCACTAGATAGGCTTAACTGTCAACTTTCCCATGGCTGCGACCTTCTCAGCCCGAGCTACACTCAAGAGTATACGATCAATGAAACCCTATGGGGAAAATCAAACTCCGACATGGTACAAGTTACAAGATCACCCAGCTAGCCTATGATGGGCTGTCACTAGATAGGCTTAACTGTCAACTTTCCCATGGCTGCGTCATTCTCAGCCCGATCTACACTCAAGAGTACACGATCAATGAAGCGCTAAGGGGAAAGTAGAAATCCTGCTTCATACAAGTTGCCGAGTAAGCGATCAATGAAACCCTATGGTGAAAATCAAACTCCGGCATGATACAAGTTGCAAGATCACCCAGCTAGCCTATGATGGGTTGTCACTAGATAGGCTTAACTGTCAACTTTCCCATGGCTGCGACCTTCTCAGCCCGAGCTACACTCAAGAGTACACGATCAATGAAACCCTATGGGGAAAATCAAACTCCGACATGGTACAAGTTACAAGATCACCCAGCTAGCCTATGATGGGCTGTCACTAGATAGGCTTAACTGTCAACTTTCCCATGGCTGCGTCATTCTCAGCCCGATCTACACTCAAGAGTACACGATCAATGAAGCGCTAAGGGGAAAGTAGAAATCCTGCTTGATACAAGTTGCCGAGTGAGCGATCAATGAAACCCTATGGTGAAAATCAAACTCCGGCATGATACAAGTTGCAAGATCACCCAGCTAGCCTATGATGGGTTGTCACTAGATAGGCTTAACTGTCAACTTTCCCATGGCTGCGACCTTCTCAGCCCGAGCTACACTCAAGAGTACACGATCAATGAAACCCTATGGGGAAAATCAAACTCCGACATGGTACAAGTTGCAAGCTCACCCAGCTAGCCTATGATGGGCTGTCACTAGATAGGCTTAACTGTCAACTTTCCCATGGCTGCGTCATTCTCAGCCCGAGCTACACTCAAGAGTACACGATCAATGAAGCGCTAAGGGGAAAGTAGAAATCCTGCTTCATAAAAAATGCCGAGTAAGCGATCAATGAAACCCTATGGTGAAAATCAAACTCCGGCATGATACAAGTTGCAAGATCACCCAGCTAGCCTATGATGGGTTGTCACTAGATAGGCTTAACTGTCAACTTTCCCATGGCTGCGACCTTCTCAGCCCGAGCTACACTCAAGAGTACACAATCAATGAAACCCTATGGGGAAAATCAAACTCCGACATGGTACAAGTTGCAAGATCACCCAGCTAGCCTATGATGGGCTGTCACTAGATAGGCTTAACTGTCAACTTTCCCATGGCTGCGTCATTCTCAGCCCGATCTACACTCAAGAGTACACGATCAATGAAGCGCTAAGGGGAAAGTAGAAATCCTGCTTCATACAAGTTGCCGAGTAAGCGATCAATGAAACCCTATGGTGAAAATCAAACTCCGGCATGATACAAGTTGCAAGATCACCCAGCTAGCCTATGATGGGTTGTCACTAGATAGGCTTAACTGTCAACTTTCCCATGGCTGCGACCTTCTCAGCCCGAGCTACACTCAAGAGTATACGATCAATGAAACCCTATGGGGAAAATCAAACTCCGACATGGTACAAGTTACAAGATCACCCAGCTAGCCTATGATGGGCTGTCACTAGATAGGCTTAACTGTCAACTTTCCCATGGCTGCGTCATTCTCAGCCCGATCTACACTCAAGAGTACACGATCAATGAAGCGCTAAGGGGAAAGTAGAAATCCTGCTTCATACAAGTTGCCGAGTAAGCGATCAATGAAACCCTATGGTGAAAATCAAACTCCGGCATGATACAAGTTGCAAGATCACCCAGCTAGCCTATGATGGGTTGTCACTAGATAGGCTTAACTGTCAACTTTCCCATGGCTGCGACCTTCTCAGCCCGAGCTACACTCAAGAGTACACGATCAATGAAACCCTATGGGGAAAATCAAACTCCGACATGGTACAAGTTACAAGATCACCCAGCTAGCCTATGATGGGCTGTCACTAGATAGGCTTAACTGTCAACTTTCCCATGGCTGCGTCATTCTCAGCCCGAGCTACACTCAAGAGTACACGATCAATGAAGCGCTAAGGGGAAAGTAGAAATCGTGCTTCATACAAGTTGCCGAGTGAGCGATCAATGAAACCCTATGGTGAAAATCAAACTCCGGCATGATACAAGTTGCAAGATCACCCAGCTAGCCTATGATGGGTTGTCACTAGATAGGCTTAACTGTTAACTTTCCCATGGCTGCGACCTTCTCAGCCCGAGCTACACTCAAGAGTACACGATCAATGAAACCCTATGGGGAAAATCAAACTCCGACATGGTACAAGTTGCAAGCTCACCCAGCTAGCCTATGATGGGCTGTCACTAGATAGGCTTATCTGTCAACTTTCCCATGGCTGCGTCATTCTCAGCCCGAGCTACACTCAAGAGTACACGATCAATGAAGCGCTAAGGGGAAAGTAGAAATCCTGCTTGATACAAGTTGCCGAGTGAGCGATCAATGAAACCCTATGGTGAAAATCAAACTCCGGCATGATACAAGTTGCAAGATCACCCAGCTAGCCTATGATGGGTTGTCACTAGATAGGCTTAACTGTCAACTTTCCCATGGCTGCGACCTTCTCAGCCCGAGCTACACTCAAGAGTACACGATCAATGAAACCCTATGGGGAAAATCAAACTCCGACATGGTACAAGTTGCAAGCTCACCCAGCTAGCCTATGATGGGCTGTCACTAGATAGGCTTAACTGTCAACTTTCCCATGGCTGCGTCATTCTCAGCCCGATCTACACTCAAGAGTACACGATCAATGAAGCGCTAAGGGGAAAGTAGAAATCCTGCTTCATACAAGTTGCCGAGTAAGCGATCAATGAAACCCTATGGTGAAAATCAAACTCCGGCATGATACAAGTTGCAAGATCACCCAGCTAGCCTATGATGGGTTGTCACTAGATAGGCTTAACTGTCAACTTTCCCATGGCTGCGACCTTCTCAGCCCGAGCTACACCAAAGAGTACACGATCAATGAAACCCTATGGGGAAAATCAAACTCCGACATGGTACAAGTTGCAAGCTCACCCAGCTAGCCTATGATGGGCTGTCACTAGATAGGCTTAACTGTCAACTTTCCCATGGCTGCGTCATTCTCAGCCCGAGCTACACTCAAGAGTACACGATCAATGAAACCCTATGGGGAAAATCAAACTCCGACATGGTACAAGTTGCAAGATCACCCAGCTAGCCTATGATGGGCTGTCACTAGATAGGCTTAACTGTCAACTTTCCCATGGCTGCGTCATTCTCAGCCCGAGCTACACTCAAGAGTACACGATCAATGAAGCGCTAAGGGGAAAGTAGAAATCCTGCTTGATACAAGTTGCCGAGTGAGCGATCAATGAAACCCTATGGTGAAAATCAAACTCCGGCATGATACAAGTTGCAAGATCACCCAGCTAGCCTATGATGGGTTGTCACTAGATAGGCTTAACTGTCAACTTTCCCATGGCTGCGACCTTCTCAGCCCGAGCTACACTCAAGAGTACACGATCAATGAAACCCTATGGGGAAAATCAAACTCCGACATG
This sequence comes from Leptodactylus fuscus, assembly GCF_031893055.1. Classification (NCBI taxonomy): domain Eukaryota; kingdom Metazoa; phylum Chordata; class Amphibia; order Anura; family Leptodactylidae; genus Leptodactylus; species Leptodactylus fuscus. The sequence continues at coordinate 12,430 of NW_027440474.1, read as the reverse complement.
GTACAAGTTGCAAGATCACCCAGCTAGCCTATGATGGGCTGTCACTAGATAGGCTTAACTGTCAACTTTCCCATGGCTGCGTCATTCTCAGTCCGATCTACACTCAAGAGTACACGATCAATGAAGCGCTAAGGGGAAAGTAGAAATCCTGCTTCATACAAGTTGCCGAGTAAGCGATCAATGAAACCCTATGGTGAAAATCAAACTCCGGCATGATACAAGTTGCAAGATCACCCAGCTAGCCTATGATGGGTTGTCACTAGATAGGCTTAACTGTCAACTTTCCCATGGCTGCGACCTTCTCAGCCCGAGCTACACTCAAGAGTATACGATCAATGAAACCCTATGGGGAAAATCAAACTCCGACATGGTACAAGTTACAAGATCACCCAGCTAGCCTATGATGGGCTGTCACTAGATAGGCTTAACTGTCAACTTTCCCATGGCTGCGTCATTCTCAGCCCGATCTACACTCAAGAGTACACGATCAATGAAGCGCTAAGGGGAAAGTAGAAATCCTGCTTCATACAAGTTGCCGAGTAAGCGATCAATGAAACCCTATGGTGAAAATCAAACTCCGGCATGATACAAGTTGCAAGATCACCCAGCTAGCCTATGATGGGTTGTCACTAGATAGGCTTAACTGTCAACTTTCCCATGGCTGCGACCTTCTCAGCCCGAGCTACACTCAAGAGTACACGATCAATGAAACCCTATGGGGAAAATCAAACTCCGACATGGTACAAGTTACAAGATCACCCAGCTAGCCTATGATGGGCTGTCACTAGATAGGCTTAACTGTCAACTTTCCCATGGCTGCGTCATTCTCAGCCCGATCTACACTCAAGAGTACACGATCAATGAAGCGCTAAGGGGAAAGTAGAAATCCTGCTTGATACAAGTTGCCGAGTGAGCGATCAATGAAACCCTATGGTGAAAATCAAACTCCGGCATGATACAAGTTGCAAGATCACCCAGCTAGCCTATGATGGGTTGTCACTAGATAGGCTTAACTGTCAACTTTCCCATGGCTGCGACCTTCTCAGCCCGAGCTACACTCAAGAGTACACGATCAATGAAACCCTATGGGGAAAATCAAACTCCGACATGGTACAAGTTGCAAGCTCACCCAGCTAGCCTATGATGGGCTGTCACTAGATAGGCTTAACTGTCAACTTTCCCATGGCTGCGTCATTCTCAGCCCGAGCTACACTCAAGAGTACACGATCAATGAAGCGCTAAGGGGAAAGTAGAAATCCTGCTTCATAAAAAATGCCGAGTAAGCGATCAATGAAACCCTATGGTGAAAATCAAACTCCGGCATGATACAAGTTGCAAGATCACCCAGCTAGCCTATGATGGGTTGTCACTAGATAGGCTTAACTGTCAACTTTCCCATGGCTGCGACCTTCTCAGCCCGAGCTACACTCAAGAGTACACAATCAATGAAACCCTATGGGGAAAATCAAACTCCGACATGGTACAAGTTGCAAGATCACCCAGCTAGCCTATGATGGGCTGTCACTAGATAGGCTTAACTGTCAACTTTCCCATGGCTGCGTCATTCTCAGCCCGATCTACACTCAAGAGTACACGATCAATGAAGCGCTAAGGGGAAAGTAGAAATCCTGCTTCATACAAGTTGCCGAGTAAGCGATCAATGAAACCCTATGGTGAAAATCAAACTCCGGCATGATACAAGTTGCAAGATCACCCAGCTAGCCTATGATGGGTTGTCACTAGATAGGCTTAACTGTCAACTTTCCCATGGCTGCGACCTTCTCAGCCCGAGCTACACTCAAGAGTATACGATCAATGAAACCCTATGGGGAAAATCAAACTCCGACATGGTACAAGTTACAAGATCACCCAGCTAGCCTATGATGGGCTGTCACTAGATAGGCTTAACTGTCAACTTTCCCATGGCTGCGTCATTCTCAGCCCGATCTACACTCAAGAGTACACGATCAATGAAGCGCTAAGGGGAAAGTAGAAATCCTGCTTCATACAAGTTGCCGAGTAAGCGATCAATGAAACCCTATGGTGAAAATCAAACTCCGGCATGATACAAGTTGCAAGATCACCCAGCTAGCCTATGATGGGTTGTCACTAGATAGGCTTAACTGTCAACTTTCCCATGGCTGCGACCTTCTCAGCCCGAGCTACACTCAAGAGTACACGATCAATGAAACCCTATGGGGAAAATCAAACTCCGACATGGTACAAGTTACAAGATCACCCAGCTAGCCTATGATGGGCTGTCACTAGATAGGCTTAACTGTCAACTTTCCCATGGCTGCGTCATTCTCAGCCCGATCTACACTCAAGAGTACACGATCAATGAAGCGCTAAGGGGAAAGTAGAAATCCTGCTTCATACAAGTTGCCGAGTGAGCGATCAATGAAACCCTATGGTGAAAATCAAACTCCGGCATGATACAAGTTGCAAGATCACCCAGCTAGCCTATGATGGGTTGTCACTAGATAGGCTTAACTGTCAACTTTCCCATGGCTGCGACCTTCTCAGCCCGAGCTACACTCAAGAGTACACGATCAATGAAACCCTATGGGGAAAATCAAACTCCGACATGGTACAAGTTGCAAGCTCACCCAGCTAGCCTATGATGGGCTGTCACTAGATAGGCTTAACTGTCAACTTTCCCATGGCTGCGTCATTCTCAGCCCGAGCTACACTCAAGAGTACACGATCAATGAAGCGCTAAGGGGAAAGTAGAAATCCTGCTTCATACAAAATGCCGAGTAAGCGATCAATGAAACCCTATGGTGAAAATCAAACTCCGGCATGATACAAGTTGCAAGATCACCCAGCTAGCCTATGATGGGTTGTCACTAGATAGGCTTAACTGTCAACTTTCCCATGGCTGCGACCTTCTCAGCCCGAGCTACACTCAAGAGTACACAATCAATGAAACCCTATGGGGAAAATCAAACTCCGACATGGTACAAGTTGCAAGATCACCCAGCTAGCCTATGATGGGCTGTCACTAGATAGGCTTAACTGTCAACTTTCCCATGGCTGCGTCATTCTCAGCCCGAGCTACACTCAAGAGTACACGATCAATGAAGCGCTAAGGGGAAAGTAGAAATCCTGCTTCATACAAGTTGCCGAGTAAGCGATCAATGAAACCCTATGGTGAAAATCAAACTCCGGCATGATACAAGTTGCAAGATCACCCAGCTAGCCTATGATGGGTTGTCACTAGATAGGCTTAACTGTCAACTTTCCCATGGCTGCGACCTTCTCAGCCCGAGCTACACTCAAGAGTACACGATCAATGAAACCCTATGGGGAAAATCAAACTCCGACATGGTACAAGTTGCAAGCTCACCCAGCTAGCCTATGATGGGCTGTCACTAGATAGGCTTAACTGTCAACTTTCCCATGGCTGCGTCATTCTCAGCCCGAGCTACACTCAAGAGTACACGATCAATGAAGCGCTAAGGGGAAAGTAGAAATCCTGCTTCATACAAGTTGCCGAGTAAGCGATCAATGAAACCCTATGGTGAAAATCAAACTCCGGCATAATACAAGTTGCAAGATCACCCAGCTAGCCTATGATGGGTTGTCACTAGATAGGCTTAACTGTCAACTTTCCCATGGCTGCGACCTTCTCAGCCCGAGCTACACTCAAGAGTACACGATCAATGAAACCCTATGGGGAAAATCAAACTCCGACATGGTACAAGTTTCAAGATCACCCAGCTAGCCTATGATGGGCTGTCACTAGATAGGCTTAACTGTCAACTTTCCCATGGCTGCGTCATTCTCAGCCCGATCTACACTCAAGAGTACACGATCAATGAAGCGCTAAGGGGAAAGTAGAAATCCTGCTTGATACAAGTTGCCGAGTGAGCGATCAATGAAACCCTATGGTGAAAATCAAACTCCGGCATGATACAAGTTGCAAGATCACCCAGCTAGCCTATGATGGGTTGTCACTAGATAGGCTTAACTGTCAACTTTCCCATGGCTGCGACCTTCTCAGCCCGAGCTACACTCAAGAGTACACGATCAATGAAACCCTATGGGGAAAATCAAACTCCGACATGGTACAAGTTGCAAGCTCACCCAGCTAGCCTATGATGGGCTGTCACTAGATAGGCTTAACTGTCAACTTTCCCATGGCTGCGTCATTCTCAGCCCGAGCTACACTCAAGAGTACACGATCAATGAAGCGCTAAGGGGAAAGTAGAAATCCTGCTTCATACAAGTTGCCGAGTAAGCGATCAATGAAACCCTATGGTGAAAATCAAACTCCGGCATAATACAAGTTGCAAGATCACCCAGCTAGCCTATGATGGGTTGTCACTAGATAGGCTTAACTGTCAACTTTCCCATGGCTGCGACCTTCTCAGCCCGAGCTACACTCAAGAGTACACGATCAATGAAACCCTATGGGGAAAATCAAACTCCGACATGGTACAAGTTACAAGATCACCCAGCTAGCCTATGATGGGCTGTCACTAGATAGGCTTAACTGTCAACTTTCCCATGGCTGCGTCATTCTCAGCCCGATCTACACTCAAGAGTACACGATCAATGAAGCGCTAAGGGGAAAGTAGAAATCCTGCTTCATACAAGTTGCCGAGTAAGCGATCAATGAAACCCTATGGTGAAAATCAAACTCCGGCATGATACAAGTTGCAAGATCACCCAGCTAGCCTATGATGGGTTGTCACTAGATAGGCTTAACTGTCAACTTTCCCATGGCTGCGACCTTCTCAGCCCGAGCTACACTCAAGTGTACACGATCAATGAAACCCTATGGGGAAAATCAAACTCCGACATGGTACAAGTTACAAGCTCACCCAGCTAGCCTATGATGGGCTGTCACTAGATAGGCTTAACTGTCAACTTTCCCATGGCTGCGTCATTCTCAGCCCGAGCTACACTCAAGAGTACACGATCAATGAAGCGCTAAGGGGAAAGTAGAAATCCTGCTTCATACAAAATGCCGAGTAAGCAATCAATGAAACCCTATGGTGAAAATCAAACTCCGGCATGATACAAGTTGCAAGATCACCCAGCTAGCCTATGATGGGTTGTCACTAGATAGGCTTAACTGTCAACTTTCCCATGGCTGCGACCTTCTCAGCCCGAGCTACACTCAAGAGTACACAATCAATGAAACCCTATGGGGAAAATCAAACTCCGACATGGTACAAGTTGCAAGCTCACCCAGCTAGCCTATGATGTGCTGTCACTAGATAGGCTTAACTGTCAACTTTCCCATGGCTGCGTCATTCTCAGCCCGATCTACACTCAAGAGTACACGATCAATGAAGCGCTAAGGGAAAAGTAGAAACCCTGCTTCATACAAGTTGCCGAGTAAGCGATCAATGAAACCCTATGATGAAAATCAAACTCCGGCATGATACAAGTTGCAAGATCACCCAGCTAGCCTATGATGGGTTGTCACTAGATAGGCTTAACTGTCAACTTTCCCATGGCTGCGACCTTCTCAGCCCGAGCTACACTCAAGAGTACACGATCAATGAAACCCTATGGGGAAAATCAAACTCCGACATGGTACAAGTTGCAAGCTCACCCAGCTAGCCTATGATGGGCTGTCACTAGATAGGCTTAACTGTCAACTTTCCCATGGCTGCGTCATTCTCAGCCCGAGCTACACTCAAGAGTACACGATCAATGAAACCCTATGGGGAAAATCAAACTCCGACATGGTACAAGTTGCAAGATCACCCAGCTAGCCTATGATGGGCTGTCACTAGATAGGCTTAACTGTCAACTTTCCCATGGCTGCGTCATTCTCAGCCCGAGCTACACTCAAGAGTACACGATCAATGAAGCGCTAAGGGGAAAGTAGAAATCCTGCTTGATACAAGTTGCCGAGTGAGCGATCAATGAAACCCTATGGTGAAAATCAAACTCCGGCATGATACAAGTTGCAAGATCACCCAGCTAGCCTATGATGGGTTGTCACTAGATAGGCTTAACTGTCAACTTTCCCATGGCTGCGACCTTCTCAGCCCAAGCTACACTCAAGAGTATACGATCAATGAAACCCTATGGGGAAAATCAAACTCCGACATGGTACAAGTTGCAAGATCACCCAGCTAGCCTATGATGGGCTGTCACTAGATAGGCTTAACTGTCAACTTTCCCATGGCTGCGTCATTCTCAGCCCGATCTACACTCAAGAGTACACGATCAATGAAGCGCTAAGGGGAAAGTAGAAATCCTGCTTCATACAAGTTGCCGAGTAAGCGATCAATGAAACCCTATGGTGAAAATCAAACTCCGGCATGATACAAGTTGCAAGATCACCCAGCTAGCCTATGATGGGTTGTCCCTAGATAGGCTTAACTGTCAACTTTCCCATGGCTGCGACCTTCTCAGCCCGAGCTACACTCAAGAGTATACGATCAATGAAACCCTATGGGGAAAATCAAACTCCGACATGGTACAAGTTACAAGATCACCCAGCTAGCCTATGATGGGCTGTCACTAGATAGGCTTAACTGTCAACTTTCCCATGGCTGCGTCATTCTCAGCCCGATCTACACTCAAGAGTACACGATCAATGAAGCGCTAAGGGGAAAGTAGAAATCCTGCTTCATACAAGTTGCCGAGTAAGCGATCAATGAAACCCTATGGTGAAAATCAAACTCCGGCATGATACAAGTTGCAAGATCACCCAGCTAGCCTATGATGGGTTGTCACTAGATAGGCTTAACTGTCAACTTTCCCATGGCTGCGACCTTCTCAGCCCGAGCTACACTCAAGAGTACACGATCAATGAAACCCTATGGGGAAAATCAAACTCCGACATGGTACAAGTTACAAGATCACCCAGCTAGCCTATGATGGGCTGTCACTAGATAGGCTTAACTGTCAACTTTCCCATGGCTGCGTCATTCTCAGCCCGATCTACACTCAAGAGTACACGATCAATGAAGCGCTAAGGGGAAAGTAGAAATCCTGCTTCATACAAGTTGCCGAGTGAGCGATCAATGAAACCCTATGGTGAAAATCAAACTCCGGCATGATACAAGTTGCAAGATCACCCAGCTAGCCTATGATGGGTTGTCACTAGATAGGCTTAACTGTCAACTTTCCCATGGCTGCGACCTTCTCAGCCCGAGCTACACTCAAGAGTACACGATCAATGAAACCCTATGGGGAAAATCAAACTCCGACATGGTACAAGTTGCAAGCTCACCCAGCTAGCCTATGATGGGCTGTCACTAGATAGGCTTAACTGTCAACTTTCCCATGGCTGCGTCATTCTCAGCCCGAGCTACACTCAAGAGTACACGATCAATGAAGCGCTAAGGGGAAAGTAGAAATCCTGCTTCATACAAAATGCCGAGTAAGCGATCAATGAAACCCTATGGTGAAAATCAAACTCCGGCATGATACAAGTTGCAAGATCACCCAGCTAGCCTATGATGGGTTGTCACTAGATAGGCTTAACTGTCAACTTTCCCATGGCTGCGACCTTCTCAGCCCGAGCTACACTCAAGAGTACACAATCAATGAAACCCTATGGGGAAAATCAAACTCCGACATGGTACAAGTTGCAAGATCACCCAGCTAGCCTATGATGGGCTGTCACTAGATAGGCTTAACTGTCAACTTTCCCATGGCTGCGTCATTCTCAGCCCGATCTACACTCAAGAGTACACGATCAATGAAGCGCTAAGGGGAAAGTAGAAATCCTGCTTCATACAAGTTGCCGAGTAAGCGATCAATGAAACCCTATGGTGAAAATCAAACTCCGGCATGATACAAGTTGCAAGATCACCCAGCTAGCCTATGATGGGTTGTCACTAGATAGGCTTAACTGTCAACTTTCCCATGGCTGCGACCTTCTCAGCCCGAGCTACACTCAAGAGTACACAATCAATGAAACCCTATGGGGAAAATCAAACTCCGACATGGTACAAGTTGCAAGATCACCCAGCTAGCCTATGATGGGCTGTCACTAGATAGGCTTAACTGTCAACTTTCCCATGGCTGCGTCATTCTCAGCCCGATCTACACTCAAGAGTACACGATCAATGAAGCGCTAAGGGGAAAGTAGAAATCCTGCTTCATACAAGTTGCCGAGTAAGCGATCAATGAAACCCTATGGTGAAAATCAAACTCCGGCATGATACAAGTTGCAAGATCACCCAGCTAGCCTATGATGGGTTGTCACTAGATAGGCTTAACTGTCAACTTTCCCATGGCTGCGACCTTCTCAGCCCGAGCTACACTCAAGAGTACACGATCAATGAAACCCTATGGGGAAAATCAAACTCCGACATGGTACAAGTTACAAGATCACCCAGCTAGCCTATGATGGGCTGTCACTAGATAGGCTTAACTGTCAACTTTCCCATGGCTGCGTCATTCTCAGCCCGATCTACACTCAAGAGTACGCGATCAATGAAGCGCTAAGGGGAAAGTAGAAATCCTGCTTCATACAAGTTGCCGAGTGAGCGATCAATGAAACCCTATGGTGAAAATCAAACTCCGGCATGATACAAGTTGCAAGATCACCCAGCTAGCCTATGATGGGTTGTCACTAGATAGGCTTAACTGTCAACTTTCCCATGGCTGCGACCTTCTCAGCCCAAGCTACACTCAAGAGTACACGATCAATGAAACCCTATGGGGAAAATCAAACTACGACATGGTACAAGTTGCAAGCTCACCCAGCTAGCCTATGATGGGCTGTCACTAGATAGGCTTAACTGTCAACTTTCCCATGGCTGCGTCATTCTCAGCCCGAGCTACACTCAAGAGTACACGATCAATGAAGCGCTAAGGGGAAAGTAGAAATCCTGCTTCATACAAAATGCCGAGTAAGCGATCAATGAAACCCTATGGTGAAAATCAAACTCCGGCATGATACAAGTTGCAAGATCACCCAGCTAGCCTATGATGGGTTGTCACTAGATAGGCTTAACTGTCAACTTTCCCATGGCTGCGACCTTCTCAGCCCGAGCTACACTCAAGAGTACACAATCAATGAAACCCTATGGGGAAAATCAAACTCCGACATGGTACAAGTTGCAAGATCACCCAGCTAGCCTATGATGGGCTGTCACTAGATAGGCTTAACTGTCAACTTTCCCATGGCTGCGTCATTCTCAGCCCGAGCTACACTCAAGAGTACACGATCAATGAAGCGCTAAGGGGAAAGTAGAAATCCTGCTTCATAGAAGTTGCCGAGTAAGCGATCAATGAAACCCTATGGTGAAAATCAAACTCCGGCATGATACAAGTTGCAAGATCACCCAGCTAGCCTATGATGGGTTGTCACTAGATAGGCTTAACTGTCAACTTTCCCATGGCTGCGACCTTCTCAGCCCGAGCTACACTCAAGAGTACACGATCAATGAAACCCTATGGGGAAAATCAAACTCCGACATGGTACAAGTTGCAAGCTCACCCAGCTAGCCTATGATGGGCTGTCACTAGATAGGCTTAACTGTCAACTTTCCCATGGCTGCGTCATTCTCAGCCCGATCTACACTCAAGAGTACACGATCAATGAAGCGCTAAGGGGAAAGTAGAAATCCTGCTTCATACAAGTTGCCGAGTAAGCGATCAATGAAACCCTATGGTGAAAATCAAACTCCGGCATGATACAAGTTGCAAGATCACCCAGCTAGCCTATGATGGGTTGTCACTAGATAGGCTTAACTGTCAACTTTCCCATGGCTGCGACCTTCTCAGCCCGAGCTACACTCAAGAGTACACGATCAATGAAACCCTATGGGGAAAATCAAACTCCGACATGGTACAAGTTTCAAGATCACCCAGCTAGCCTATGATGGGCTGTCACTAGATAGGCTTAACTGTCAACTTTCCCATGGCTGCGTCATTCTCAGCCCGATCTACACTCAAGAGTACACGATCAATGAAGCGCTAAGGGGAAAGTAGAAATCCTGCTTGATACAAGTTGCCGAGTGAGCGATCAATGAAACCCTATGGTGAAAATCAAACTCCGGCATGATACAAGTTGCAAGATCACCCAGCTAGCCTATGATGGGTTGTCACTAGATAGGCTTAACTGTCAACTTTCCCATGGCTGCGACCTTCTCAGCCCGAGCTACACTCAAGAGTACACGATCAATGAAACCCTATGGGGAAAATCAAACTCCGACATGGTACAAGTTGCAAGCTCACCCAGCTAGCCTATGAAGGGCTGTCACTAGATAGGCTTAACTGTCAACTTTCCCATGGCTGCGTCATTCTCAGCCCGAGCTACACTCAAGAGTACACGATCAATGAAGCGCTAAGGGGAAAGTAGAAATCCTGCTTCATACAAGTTGCCGAGTAAGCGATCAATGAAACCCTATGGTGAAAATCAAACTCCGGCATAATACAAGTTGCAAGATCACCCAGCTAGCCTATGATGGGTTGTCACTAGATAGGCTTAACTGTCAACTTTCCCATGGCTGCGACCTTCTCAGCCCGAGCTACACTCAAGAGTACACGATCAATGAAACCCTATGGGGAAAATCAAACTCCGACATGGTACAAGTTTCAAGATCACCCAGCTAGCCTATGATGGGCTGTCACTAGATAGGCTTAACTGTCAACTTTCCCATGGCTGCGTCATTCTCAGCCCGATCTACACTCAAGAGTACACGATCAATGAAGCGCTAAGGGGAAAGTAGAAATCCTGCTTCATACAAGTTGCCGAGTGAGCGATCAATGAAACCCTATGGTGAAAATCAAACTCCGGCATGATACAAGTTGCAAGATCACCCAGCTAGCCTATGATGGGTTGTCACTAGATAGGCTTAACTGTCAACTTTCCCATGGCTGCGACCTTCTCAGCCCGAGCTACACTCAAGAGTACACGATCAATGAAACCCTATGGGGAAAATCAAACTCCGACATGGTACAAGTTGCAAGCTCACCCAGCTAGCCTATGATGGGCTGTCACTAGATAGGCTTAACTGTCAACTTTCCCATGGCTGCGTCATTCTCAGCCCGAGCTACACTCAAGAGTACACGATCAATGAAGCGCTAAGGGGAAAGTAGAAATCCTGCTTCATACAAGTTGCCGAGTGAGCGATCAATGAAACCCTATGGTGAAAATCAAACTCCGGCATGATACAAGTTGCAAGATCACCCAGCTAGCCTATGATGGGTTGTCACTAGATAGGCTTAACTGTTAACTTTCCCATGGCTGCGACCTTCTCAGCCCGAGCTACACTCAAGAGTACACGATCAATGAAACCCTATGGGGAAAATCAAACTCCGACATGGTACAAGTTGCAAGCTCACCCAGCTAGCCTACGATGGGCTGTCACTAGATAGGCTTATCTGTCAACTTTCCCATGGCTGCGTCATTCTCAGCCCGAGCTACACTCAAGAGTACACGATCAATGAAGCGCTAAGGGGAAAGTAGAAATCCTGCTTGATACAAGTTGCCGAGTGAGCGATCAATGAAACCCTATGGTGAAAATCAAACTCCGGCATGATACAAGTTGCAAGATCACCCAGCTAGCCTATGATGGGTTGTCACTAGATAGGCTTAACTGTCAACTTTCCCATGGCTGCGACCTTCTCAGCCCGAGCTACACTCAAGAGTACACGATCAATGAAACCCTATGGGGAAAATCAAACTCCGACATGGTACAAGTTGCAAGCTCACCCAGCTAGCCTATGATGGGCTGTCACTAGATAGGCTTAACTGTCAACTTTCCCATGGCTGCGTCATTCTCAGCCCGATCTACACTCAAGAGTACACGATCAATGAAGCGCTAAGGGGAAAGTAGAAATCCTGCTTCATACAAGTTGCCGAGTAAGCGATCAATGAAACCCTATGGTGAAAATCAAACTCCGGCATGATACAAGTTGCAAGATCACCCAGCTAGCCTATGATGGGTTGTCACTAGATAGGCTTAACTGTCAACTTTCCCATGGCTGCGACCTTCTCAGCCCGAGCTACACTCAAGAGTACACGATCAATGAAACCCTATGGGGAAAATCAAACTCCGACATGGTACAAGTTGCAAGCTCACCCAGCTAGCCTATGATGGGCTGTCACTAGATAGGCTTAACTGTCAACTTTCCCATGGCTGCGTCATTCTCAGCCCGAGCTACACTCAAGAGTACACGATCAATGAAACCCTATGGGGAAAATCAAACTCCGACATGGTACAAGTTGCAAGATCACCCAGCTAGCCTATGATGGGCTGTCACTAGATAGGCTTAACTGTCAACTTTCCCATGGCTGCGTCATTCTCAGCCCGAGCTACACTCAAGAGTACACGATCAATGAAGCGCTAAGGGGAAAGTAGAAATCCTGCTTGATACAAGTTGCCGAGTGAGCGATCAATGAAACCCTATGGTGAAAATCAAACTCCGGCATGATACAAGTTGCAAGATCACCCAGCTAGCCTATGATGGGTTGTCACTAGATAGGCTTAACTGTCAA
>NW_027440473.1:0-97800 GCF_031893055.1 Leptodactylus fuscus | reverse complement strand
TTATAACTACTATAATACTACTCCTATGTACAAGAATATAACTACTATAATAGTGCTCCTATGTACAAGAATATAACTACTATAATACTGCTCCTATACACAAGAATATAACTACTATAATACTACTCCTATGTACAAGAATATAACTACTATAATAGTGCTCCTATGTACAAGACTATAACTACTATAATACTGCTCCTATGTACAAGAATATAACTACTATAATACCGCCCCCTATGTATAAGAATATAACTATTATAATACTGCTCCTATGTACAAGAATATAACTACTATAATACTACCTGCTATGTACAAGAATATAACTACTATAATACTACTCATATGTACAAGAATATAACTACTATAATACTACCTGCTATGTACAAGAATATAACTACTATAATACTACTCCTATGTACAAGAATATAACTACTATAATACTACTCCTATGTACAAGAATATAACTACTATAATACTACTCCTATGTACAAGAATATAACTACTATAATACTACTCCTATGTACAAGAATATAACTACTATAATACTGCTCCTATGTACAAGAATATAACTACTATAATACTACTCCTATGTACAAGAATATAACTACTATAATACTACTCCTAAGTACAAGAATATAACTACTATAATACTACCTCCTATCTACAAGAATATAAATACTATAATACTACTCCTATGTACAAGAATATAACTACTATAATACTGCTCCTATCTACAAGAATATAATTACTATAATACTACTCCTATGTACAAGAATATAACTACTATAATACTGCTCCTATATACAAGAATATAACTACTATAATACTGCCTCTATGTACAAGAATATAACTACTATAATACTGCCCCTATCTACAAGAATATAACTACTATAATACTACCTCCTATATACAAGAATATAACTACTGTAATACTACCCCTATGTACAAGAATATAACTACTATAATACTGCCTCTATGTACAAGAATATAACTACTATAATACTGCCCCTATGTACAAGAATATAACTACTATAATACTACTCCTATGTACAAGAATATAACTACTATAATACTACCTCCTATCTACAGGAATATAAATACTATAATACTACTCCTATGTACAAGAATATAACTACTATAATACCGCCCCCTATGTATAAGAATATAACTACTATAATACTGCTCCTATGTACAAGAATATAACTACTATAATACTACTCCTATGTACAAGAATATAACTACTATAATACTGCTCCTATATACAAGAATATAACTACTATAATACTGCTCCTATATACAAGAATATAACTACTATAATTCTGCTTTATACAAGAATATAACTACTATTATACTACTCCTATCTACAAGAATATAACTACTATAATACTACCTCCTATATACAAGAATATAACTACTGTAATACTACCCCTATGTACAAGAATATAACTACTATAATACTGCCTCTATGTACAAGAATATAACTACTATAATACTACTCCTATGTACAAGAATATAACTACTATAATACTACCTCCTATGTACAAGAATATAACTACTATAATACTACCTCCTATGTACAAGAATATAACTACTATAATACTGCTCCTATATACAAGAATATAACTACTATAATACTGCTCCTATGTACAAGAATATAACTACTATAATACTACCTCCTATATACAAGAATATAACTACTGTAATACTGCCCCTATGTACAAGAATCTAACTACTATAATACTGCCTCTATGTACAAGAATATAACTACTATAATACTGCTCCTATGTACAAGAATATAACTACTATAATACTACTCCTATGTACAAGAATATAACTACTATAATACTACTCCTATATACAAGAATATAACTACTATAATACTACCCCTATGTACAAGAATATAACTGCTATAATACTGGCCCTATGTACAAGAATATAACTACTATAATACTGCTCCTATGTACAAGTATATAACTACTATAATACTGCTCCTATGTACAAGAATATAACTACTATAATACTACTCCTATGTATAAGAATATAACTACTATAATACTACCCCTATGTATAAGAATATAACTACTATAATACTGCTCCTATACACAAAAATATAACTACTATAATACTACTCCTATGTACAAGAATATAACTACTATAATAGTGCTCCTATGTACAAAGAATATAACTACTATAATACTGCTCCTATACACAAGAATATAACTACTATAATACTACTCCTATGTACAAGAATATAACTACTATAATACTGCTCCTATGTACAAGACTATAACTACTATAATACTGCTCCTATGTACAAGAATATAACTACTATAATACCGCCCCCTATGTATAAGAATATAACTATTATAATACTGCTCCTATGTACAAGAATATAACTACTATAATACTACCTGCTATGTACAAGAATATAACTACTATAATACTACTCATATGTACAAGAATATAACTACTATAATACTACCTCCTATGTACAAGAATATAACTACTATAATACTACCCCTATATACAAGAATATAACTACTATAATACTGCTCCTATGTACAAGAATATAACTACTATAATACTGCTCCTATGTACAAGAATATAACTACTATAATACTACTCCTATGTAAAAGAATATAGCTACTATAATAATACTCCTATGTACAAGAATATAACTACTATAATACTACCCCTATGTACAAGAATATAACTGCTATAATACTGGCCCTATGTACAAGAATATAACTACTATAATACTGCTCCTATGTACAAGTATATAACTACTATAATACTGCTCCTATGTACAAGAATATAACTACTATAATACTACTCCTATGTATAAGAATATAACTACTATAATACTACCCCTATGTATAAGAATATAACTACTATAATACTGCTCCTATACACAAGAATATAACTACTATAATACTACTCCTATGTACAAGAATATAACTACTATAATAGTGCTCCTATGTACAAGAATATAACTACTATAATACTGCTCCTATACACAAGAATATAACTACTATAATACTACTCCTATGTACAAGAATATAACTACTATAATACTGCTCCTATGTACAAGACTATAACTACTATAATACTGCTCCTATGTACAAGAATATAACTACTATAATACCGCCCCCTATGTATAAGAATATAACTATTATAATACTGCTCCTATGTACAAGAATATAACTACTATAATACTACCTGCTATGTACAAGAATATAACTACTATAATACTACTCCTAAGTACAAGAATATAACTACTATAATACTACCTCCTATCTACAAGAATATAACTACTATAATACTACCTCCTATGTACAAGAATATAACTACTATAATACTACTCATATGTACAAGAATATAACTACTATAATACTACCTGCTATGTACAAGAATATAACTACTATAATACTACTCCTATGTACAAGAATATAACTACTATAATACTACTCCTATGTACAAGAATATAACTACTATAATAGTACTCCTATCTACAAGAATATAACTACTATAATACTACCTCCTATATACAAGAATATAACTACTATAATACTGCCTCTATGTACAAGAATATAACTACTATAATACTACTCCTATGTACAAGAATATAACTACTATAATACTACTCCTATGTACAAGAATATAACTACTATAATACTACTCCTATGTACAAGAATATAACTACTATAATACTACTCCTATGTACAAGAATATAACTACTATAATACTGCTCCTATGTACAAGAATATAACTACTATAATACTACTCCTATGTACAAGAATATAACTACTATAATACTACTCCTAAGTACAAGAATATAACTACTATAATACTACTCCTATGTACAAGAATATAACTACTATAATACTGCTCCTATCTACAAGAATATAATTACTATAATACTACTCCTATGTACAAGAATATAACTACTATAATACTGCTCCTATATACAAGAATATAACTACTATAATACTGCCTCTATGTACAAGAATATAACTACTATAATACTGCCCCTATCTACAAGAATATAACTACTATAATACTACCTCCTATATACAAGAATATAACTACTGTAATACTACCCCTATGTACAAGAATATAACTACTATAATACTGCCTCTATGTACAAGAATATAACTACTATAATACTGCCCCTATGTACAAGAATATAACTACTATAATACTACTCCTATGTACAAGAATATAACTACTATAATACTACCTCCTATCTACAAGAATATAAATACTATAATACTACTCCTATGTACAAGAATATAACTACTATAATACCGCCCCCTATGTATAAGAATATAACTACTATAATACTGCTCCTATGTACAAGAATATAACTACTATAATACTACTCCTATGTACAAGAATATAACTACTATAATACTGCTCCTATATACAAGAATATAACTACTATAATACTGCTCCTATATACAAGAATATAACTACTATAATTCTGCTTTATACAAGAATATAACTACTATAATACTACCTCCTATATACAAGAATATAACTACTGTAATACTACCCCTATGTACAAGAATATAACTACTATAATACTGCCTCTATGTACAAGAATATAACTACTATAATACTACTCCTATGTACAAGAATATAACTACTATAATACTACCTCCTATGTACAAGAATATAACTACTATAATACTACCTCCTATGTACAAGAATATAACTACTATAATACTACCTCCTATATACAAGAATATAACTACTGTAATACTGCCCCTATGTACAAGAATCTAACTACTATAATACTGCCTCTATGTACAAGAATATAACTACTATAATACTGCTCCTATGTACAAGAATATAACTACTATAATACTACTCCTATGTACAAGAATATAACTACTATAATACTACTCCTATATACAAGAATATAACTACTATAATACTGCTCCTATGTACAGGAATATAACTACTATAATACTGCTCCTATGTACAAGAATATAACTACTATAATACTGCTCCTATGTACAAGAATATAACTACTATAATACTACTCCTATGTACAAGAATATAACTACTATAATTCTACCCCTATGTACAAGAATATAACTACTATAATACTACTCCTATGTACAAGAATATAACTACTATAATACTACTCCTATGTACAGGAATATAACTACTATAATACTGCTCCTATGTACAAGAATATAACTACTATAATACTACCTCCTATGTACAAGAATATAACTACTATAATACTACCTCCTATGTACAAGAATATAACTACTATAATACTACTCCTATGTACAGGAATATAACTACTATAATACTACTCCTATGTATAAGAATATAACTACTATAATACTACCTCCTATGTACAAGAATATAACTACTATAATACTACTACTATGTATAAGAATATAACTACTATAATACTACTCCTATGTACAAGAATATAACTACTATAATACTACTCCTATGTACAAGAATATAACTACTATAATACTACCTCCTATGTACAAGAATATAACTACTATAATACTACTTCTATATACAAGAATATAACTACTATAATACTACCCCTATGTACAAGAATATAACTACTATAATACTGGCCCTATGTACAAGAATATAACTACTATAATACTACCTCCTATGTACAAGAATATAACTACTATAATACTACCCCTATATACAAGAATATAACTACTATAATACTGCTCCTATGTACAAGAATATAACTACTATAATACTGCTCCTATGTACAAGAATATAACTACTATAATACTACTCCTATGTAAAAGAATATAACTACTATAATAATACTCCTATGTACAAGAATATAACTACTATAATACTACCCCTATGTACAAGAATATAACTACTATAATACTACTCCTATGTATAAGAATATAACTGCTATAATACTGGCCCTATGTACAAGAATATAACTACTATAATACTGCTCCTATGTACAAGAATATAACTACTATAATACTACTCCTATGTATAAGAATATAACTACTATAATACTACCCCTATGTATAAGAATATAACTACTATAATACTGCTCCTATACACAAGAATATAACTACTATAACACTACTCCTATGTACAAGAATATAACTACTATAATAGTGCTCCTATGTACAAGAATATAACTACTATAATACTGCTCCTATGTACAAGACTATAACTACTATAATACTGCTCCTATGTACAAGAATATAACTACTATAATACCGCCCCCTATGTATAAGAATATAACTATTATAATACTGCTCCTATGTACAAGAATATAACTACTATAATACTACCTGCTATGTACAAGAATATAACTACTATAATACTACTCATATGTACAAGAATATAACTACTATAATACTGCTCCTATGTACAAGAATATAACTACTATAATACTGCTCCTATGTACAAGAATATAACTACTATAATACTACTCCTATGTACAAGAATATAACTACTATAATACTGCTCCTATGTACAAGACTATAACTACTATAATACTGCTCCTATGTACAAGAATATAACTACTATAATACCGCCCCCTATGTATAAGAATATAACTATTATAATACTGCTCCTATGTACAAGAATATAACTACTATAATACTACCTGCTATGTACAAGAATATAACTACTATAATACTACTCATATGTACAAGAATATAACTACTATAATACTGCTCCTATGTACAAGAATATAACTACTATAATACTGCTCCTATGTACAAGAATATAACTACTATAATACTACCTGCTATGTACAAGAATATAACTACTATAATACTACTCCTATGTACAAGAATATAACTACTATAATACTACTCCTATGTACAAGAATATAACTACTATAATACTACTCCTATGTACAAGAATATAACTACTGTAATACTGCTCCTATGTACAAGAATATAACTACTATAATACTGCTCCTATGTACAAGAATATAACTACTATAATACTACTCCTAAGTACAAGAATATAACTACTATAATACTACCTCCTATCTACAAGAATATAAATACTATAATACTACTCCTATGTACAAGAATATAACTACTATAATACCGCCCCCTATGTATAAGAATATAACTACTATAATACTGCTCCTATGTACAAGAATATAACTACTATAATACTACTCCTATGTACAAGAATATAACTACTATAATACTGCTCCTATATACAAGAATATAACTACTATAATACTGCTCCTATATACAAGAATATAACTACTATAATACTACCTCCTATGTACAAGAATATAACTACTATAATACTACTCCTATGTACAAGAATATAACTACTATAATACTACTCCTATGTACAAGAATATAACTACTATAATAGTACTCCTATCTACAAGAATATAACTACTATAATACTACCTCCTATATACAAGAATATAACTACTATAATACTGCTCCTATGTACAAGAATATAACTACTATAATACTACTCCTATGTACAAGAATATAACTACTATAATACTACTCCTATGTACAAGAATATAACTACTGTAATACTGCTCCTATGTACAAGAATATAACTACTATAATACTACTCCTATGTACAAGAATATAACTACTATAATACTACTCCTAAGTACGAGAATATAACTACTATATTACTACCTCCTATCTACAAGAATATAAATACTATAATACTACTCCTATGTACAAGAATATAACTACTATAATACTGCTCCTATGTACAAGAATATAACTACTATAATACTGCTCCTATATACAAGAATATAACTACTATAATACTGCCTCTATGTACAAGAATATAACTACTATAATACTGCCCCTATGTACAAGAATATAACTACTATAATACTGCTGCTATATACAAGAATATAACTACTATAATACTACCTCCTATATACAAGAATATAACTACTGTAATACTACCCCTATGTACAAGAATATAACTACTATAATACTGCCTCTATGTACAAGAATATAACTACTATAATACTGCCCCTATGTACAAGAATATAACTACTATAATACTACCTCCTATGTACAAGAATATAACTACTATAATACTACTCCTATGTACAAGAATATAACTACTATAATACTGCTCCTATATACAAGAATATAACTACTATAATACTGCTGCTATATACAAGAATATAACTACTATAATACTACCTCCTATCTACAAGAATATAAATACTATAATACTACTCCTATGTACAAGAATATAACTACTATAATACCGCCCCCTATGTATAAGAATATAACTACTATAATACTGCTCCTATGTACAAGAATATAACTACTATAATACTACTCCTATGTACAAGAATATAACTACTATAATACTGCTCCTATATACAAGAATATAACTACTATAATACTGCTCCTATATACAAGAATATAACTACTATAATTCTGCTTTATACAAGAATATAACTACTATTATACTACTCCTATCTACAAGAATATAACTACTATAATACTACCTCCTATATACAAGAATATAACTACTGTAATACTACCCCTATGTACAAGAATATAACTACTATAATACTGCCTCTATGTACAAGAATATAACTACTATAATACTACTCCTATGTACAAGAATATAACTACTATAATACTACCTCCTATGTACAAGAATATAACTACTATAATACTACCTCCTATGTACAAGAATATAACTACTATAATACTGCTCCTATATACAAGAATATAACTACTATAATACTGCTCCTATGTACAAGAATATAACTACTATAATACTACCTCCTATATACAAGAATATAACTACTGTAATACTGCCCCTATGTACAAGAATATAACTACTATAATACTGCCTCTATGTACAAGAATATAACTACTATAATACTGCTCCTATGTACAAGAATATAACTACTATAATACTACTCCTATATACAAGAATATAACTACTATAATACTACTCCTATGTACAAGAATATAACTACTATAATACTACTCCTATGTACAAGAATATAACTACTATAATACTACTCCTATATACAAGAATATAACTACTATAATACTACTCCTATGTACAGGAATATAACTACTATAATACTGCTCCTATGTACAAGAATATAACTACTATAATTCTACCCCTATGTACAAGAATATAACTACTATAATACTACTCCTATGTACAAGAATATAACTACTATAATACTACTCCTATGTACAGGAATATAACTACTATAATACTGCTCCTATGTACAAGAATATAACTACTATAATTCTACCCCTATGTACAAGAATATAACTACTACAATACTACTCCTATGTACAAGAATATAACTACTATAATACTGCCCCTATGTACAAGAATATAACTACTATAATACTACTCCTATGTACAAGAATATAACTACTATAATACTACTCCTATGTACAAGAATATAACTACTATAATACTGCCCCTATGTATAAGAATATAACTACTATAATACTACCTCCTATGTACAAGAATATAACTACTATAATACTACCTCCTCTGTATAAGAATATAATTACTATAATACCGCCCTCTATGTATAAGAATATAACTACTATAATACTACCTCCTATGTACAAGAATATAACTACTATAATACTGCCCCTATGTACAAGAATATAACTACTATAATACTACCTCCTATCTACAAGAATATAACTACTATAATACCGCCCCCTATGTATAAGAATATAATTACTATAATACTACCTCCTATGTATAAGAATATAACTACTATAATACTACCTCCTATGTACAAGAATATAACTACTATAATACTGCTCCTATGTACAAGAATATAACTACTATAATACTACCTGCTATGTACAAGAATATAACTACTATAATACTACTCCTAAGTACAAGAATATAACTACTATAATACTACCTCCTATCTACAAGAATATAAATACTATAATACTACTCCTATGTACAAGAATATAACTACTATAATACTGCTCCTATGTACAAGAATATAACTACTATAATACTACTCCTATGTACAAGAATATAACTACTATAATACTGCTCCTATATACAAGAATATAACTACTATAATACTGCCTCTATGTACAAGAATATAACTACTATAATACTGCCCCTATGTACAAGAATATAACTACTATAATACTGCTGCTATATACAAGAATATAACTACTATAATACTACGTCCTATGTACAAGAATATAACTACTGTAATACTACCCCTATGTACAAGAATATAACTACTATAATACTGCCTCTATGTACAAGAATATAACTACTATAATACTGCCCCTATGTACAAGAATATAACTACTATAATACTACCTCCTATGTACAAGAATATAACTACTATAATACTACTCCTATGTACAAGAATATAACTACTATAATACTGCTCCTATATACAAGAATATAACTACTATAATACTGCTGCTATATACAAGAATATAACTACTATAATACTACCTCCTATCTACAAGAATATAAATACTATAATACTACTCCTATGTACAAGAATATAACTACTATAATACTGCTCCTATATACAAGAATATAACTACTATAATACTGCTGCTATATACAAGAATATAACTACTATAATACTACCTCCTATATACAAGAATATAACTACTGTAATACTACCCCTATGTACAAGAATATAACTACTATAATACTGCCTCTATGTACAAGAATATAACTACTATAATACTGCCCCTATGTACAAGAATATAACTACTATAATACTACCTCCTATGTACAAGAATATAACTACTATAATACTACTCCTATGTACAAGAATATAACTACTATAATACTGCTCCTATATACAAGAATATAACTACTATAATACTGCTGCTATATACAAGAATATAACTACTATAATACTACCTCCTATCTACAAGAATATAAATACTATAATACTACTCCTATGTACAAGAATATAACTACTATAATACCGCCCCCTATGTATAAGAATATAACTACTATAATACTGCTCCTATGTACAAGAATATAACTACTATAATACTACTCCTATGTACAAGAATATAACTACTATAATACTGCTCCTATATACAAGAATATAACTACTATAATACTGCTCCTATATACAAGAATATAACTACTATAATTCTGCTTTATACAAGAATATAACTACTATTATACTACTCCTATCTACAAGAATATAACTACTATAATACTACCTCCTATATACAAGAATATAACTACTGTAATACTACCCCTATGTACAAGAATATAACTACTATAATACTGCCTCTATGTACAAGAATATAACTACTATAATACTACTCCTATGTACAAGAATATAACTACTATAATACTACCTCCTATGTACAAGAATATAACTACTATAATACTACCTCCTATGTACAAGAATATAACTACTATAATACTGCTCCTATATACAAGAATATAACTACTATAATACTGCTCCTATGTACAAGAATATAACTACTATAATACTACCTCCTATATACAAGAATATAACTACTGTAATACTGCCCCTATGTACAAGAATATAACTACTATAATACTGCCTCTATGTACAAGAATATAACTACTATAATACTGCTCCTATGTACAAGAATATAACTACTATAATACTACTCCTATGTACAAGAATATAACTACTATAATACTACTCCTATATACAAGAATATAACTACTATAATACTACTCCTATGTACAGGAATATAACTACTATAATACTGCTCCTATGTACAAGAATATAACTACTATAATTCTACCCCTATGTACAAGAATATAACTACTATAATACTACTCCTATGTACAAGAATATAACTACTATAATACTACTCCTATGTACAGGAATATAACTACTATAATACTGCTCCTATGTACAAGAATATAACTACTATAATTCTACCCCTATGTACAAGAATATAACTACTATAATACTACTCCTATGTACAAGAATATAACTACTATAATACTGCCCCTATGTACAAGAATATAACTACTATAATACTACTCCTATGTACAAGAATATAACTACTATAATACTACTCCTATGTACAAGAATATAACTACTATAATACTGCCCCTATGTATAAGAATATAACTACTATAATACTACCTCCTATGTACAAGAATATAACTACTATAATACTACCTCCTCTGTATAAGAATATAATTACTATAATACCGCCCTCTATGTATAAGAATATAACTACTATAATACTACCTCCTATGTACAAGAATATAACTACTATAATACTGCCCCTATGTACAAGAATATAACTACTATAATACTACCTCCTATCTACAAGAATATAACTACTATAATACCTCCCCCTATGTATAAGAATATAATTACTATAATACTACCTCCTATGTATAAGAATATAACTACTATAATACTACCTCCTATGTACAAGAATATAACTACTATAATACTGCTCCTATGTACAAGAATATAACTACTATAATACTACCTGCTATGTACAAGAATATAACTACTATAATACTACTCCTATGTATAAGAATATAACTACTATAATACTACTCCTATGTACAAGAATATAACTACTATAATAATACTCCTATGTACAAGAATATAACTACTATAATACTACCTGCTATGTACAAGAATATAACTACTATAATACTGCTCCTATGTACAAGAATATAACTACTATAATACTACACCTATGTACAAGAATATAACTACTATAATACTGCTCCTATGTACAAGAATATAACTACTATAATACTGCTCCTATGTACAAGAATATAACTACTATAATACTACCTCCTATGTACAAGAATATAACTACTATAATACTACTCCTATGTACAAGAATATAACTACTATAATACTACTCCTATGTACAAGAATATAACTACTATAATACTACCTCCTATGTACAAGAATATAACTACTATAATACTGCTCCTATGTACAAGAATATAACTACTATAATACTACTCCTATATACAAGAATATAACTACTATAATACTGCTCCTATGTACAAGAATATAACTACTATAATACTGCTCCTATGTACAAGAATATAACTACTATAATACTACTCCTATGTACAAGAATATAACTACTATAATACTACCTCCTATGTATAAGAATATAACTACTATAATACTACCTCCTATGTACAAGAATATAACTACTATAATACTGCTCCTATGTACAAGAATATAACTACTATAATACTACCTGCTATGTACAAGAATATAACTACTATAATACTACTCCTATGTATAAGAATATAACTACTATAATACTACTCCTATGTACAGGAATATAACTACTATAATACTGCTCCTATGTACAAGAATATAACTACTATAATTCTACCCCTATGTACAAGAATATAACTACTATAATACTACTCCTATGTACAAGAATATAACTACTATAATACTGCTCCTATGAACAAGAATATAACTACTATAATACTGCTTCTATGTACAAGAATATAACTACTGTAATACTACCCCTATGTACAAGAATATAACTACTATAATACTGCCTCTATGTACAAGAATATAACTACTATAATACTACTCCTATGTACAAGAATATAACTACTATAATACTACCTCCTATGTACAAGAATATAACTACTATAATACTACCTCCTATGTACAAGAATATAACTACTATAATACTGCTCCTATATACAAGAATATAACTACTATAATACTGCTCCTATGTACAAGAATATAACTACTATAATACTACCTCCTATATACAAGAATATAACTACTGTAATACTGCCCCTATGTACAAGAATATAACTACTATAATACTGCCTCTATGTACAAGAATATAACTACTATAATACTGCTCCTATGTACAAGAATATAACTACTATAATACTACTCCTATGTACAAGAATATAACTACTATAATACTACTCCTATATACAAGAATATAACTACTATAATACTACTCCTATGTACAGGAATATAACTACTATAATACTGCTCCTATGTACAAGAATATAACTACTATAATTCTACCCCTATGTACAAGAATATAACTACTATAATACTACTCCTATGTACAAGAATATAACTACTATAATACTGCCCCTATGTACAAGAATATAACTACTATAATACTACTCCTATGTACAAGAATATAACTACTATAATACTACTCCTATGTACAAGAATATAACTACTATAATACTGCCCCTATGTATAAGAATATAACTACTATAATACTACCTCCTATGTACAAGAATATAACTACTATAATACTACCTCCTCTGTATAAGAATATAATTACTATAATACCGCCCTCTATGTATAAGAATATAACTACTATAATACTACCTCCTATGTACAAGAATATAACTACTATAATACTGCCCCTATGTACAAGAATATAACTACTATAATACTACCTCCTATCTACAAGAATATAACTACTATAATACCGCCCCCTATGTATAAGAATATAATTACTATAATGCTACCTCCTATGTATAAGAATATAACTACTACAATACTACCTCCTATGTACAAGAATATAACTACTATAATACTGCTCCTATGTACAAGAATATAACTACTATAATACTACCTGCTATGTACAAGAATATAACTACTATAATACTACTCCTATGTATAAGAATATAACTACTATAATACTACTCCTATGTACAAGAATATAACTACTATAATACTACTCCCATGTACAAGAATATAACTACTATAATACTACTCCTATGTACAAGAATATAACTACTATAATAATACTCCTATGTACAAGAATATAACTACTATAATACTACCTGC
The DNA here is from genome assembly GCF_031893055.1 of Leptodactylus fuscus. Classification (NCBI taxonomy): domain Eukaryota; kingdom Metazoa; phylum Chordata; class Amphibia; order Anura; family Leptodactylidae; genus Leptodactylus; species Leptodactylus fuscus. Next base: position 82,988 of record NW_027440473.1, on the reverse strand, counting down.
TATGTACAAGAATATAACTACTATAATACTGCTCCTATGTACAAGAATATAACTACTATAATACTGCTCCTATGTACAAGAATATAACTACTATAATACTGCTCCTATGTACAAGAATATAACTACTATAATACTACTCCTATGTACAAGAATATAACTACTATAATTCTACCCCTATGTACAAGAATATAACTACTATAATACTACTCCTATGTACAAGAATATAACTACTATAATACTACTCCTATGTACAGGAATATAACTACTATAATACTGCTCCTATGTACAAGAATATAACTACTATAATACTACCTCCTATGTACAAGAATATAACTACTATAATACTACCTCCTATGTACAAGAATATAACTACTATAATACTACTCCTATGTACAGGAATATAACTACTATAATACTACTCCTATGTATAAGAATATAACTACTATAATACTACCTCCTATGTACAAGAATATAACTACTATAATACTACTACTATGTATAAGAATATAACTACTATAATACTACTCCTATGTACAAGAATATAACTACTATAATACTACTCCTATGTACAAGAATATAACTACTATAATACTACCTCCTATGTACAAGAATATAACTACTATAATACTACTTCTATATACAAGAATATAACTACTATAATACTACCCCTATGTACAAGAATATAACTACTATAATACTGGCCCTATGTACAAGAATATAACTACTATAATACTACCTCCTATGTACAAGAATATAACTACTATAATACTACCCCTATATACAAGAATATAACTACTATAATACTGCTCCTATGTACAAGAATATAACTACTATAATACTGCTCCTATGTACAAGAATATAACTACTATAATACTACTCCTATGTAAAAGAATATAACTACTATAATAATACTCCTATGTACAAGAATATAACTACTATAATACTACCCCTATGTACAAGAATATAACTACTATAATACTACTCCTATGTATAAGAATATAACTGCTATAATACTGGCCCTATGTACAAGAATATAACTACTATAATACTGCTCCTATGTACAAGAATATAACTACTATAATACTACTCCTATGTATAAGAATATAACTACTATAATACTACCCCTATGTATAAGAATATAACTACTATAATACTGCTCCTATACACAAGAATATAACTACTATAACACTACTCCTATGTACAAGAATATAACTACTATAATAGTGCTCCTATGTACAAGAATATAACTACTATAATACTGCTCCTATACACAAGAATATAACTACTATAATACTACTCCTATGTACAAGAATATAACTACTATAATACTGCTCCTATGTACAAGACTATAACTACTATAATACTGCTCCTATGTACAAGAATATAACTACTATAATACCGCCCCCTATGTATAAGAATATAACTATTATAATACTGCTCCTATGTACAAGAATATAACTACTATAATACTACCTGCTATGTACAAGAATATAACTACTATAATACTACTCATATGTACAAGAATATAACTACTATAATACTGCTCCTATGTACAAGAATATAACTACTATAATACTGCTCCTATGTACAAGAATATAACTACTATAATACTACCTGCTATGTACAAGAATATAACTACTATAATACTACTCCTATGTACAAGAATATAACTACTATAATACTACTCCTATGTACAAGAATATAACTACTATAATACTACTCCTATGTACAAGAATATAACTACTGTAATACTGCTCCTATGTACAAGAATATAACTACTATAATACTGCTCCTATGTACAAGAATATAACTACTATAATACTACTCCTAAGTACAAGAATATAACTACTATAATACTACCTCCTATCTACAAGAATATAAATACTATAATACTACTCCTATGTACAAGAATATAACTACTATAATACCGCCCCCTATGTATAAGAATATAACTACTATAATACTGCTCCTATGTACAAGAATATAACTACTATAATACTACTCCTATGTACAAGAATATAACTACTATAATACTGCTCCTATATACAAGAATATAACTACTATAATACTGCTCCTATATACAAGAATATAACTACTATAATACTACCTCCTATGTACAAGAATATAACTACTATAATACTACTCCTATGTACAAGAATATAACTACTATAATACTACTCCTATGTACAAGAATATAACTACTATAATAGTACTCCTATCTACAAGAATATAACTACTATAATACTACCTCCTATATACAAGAATATAACTACTATAATACTGCTCCTATGTACAAGAATATAACTACTATAATACTACTCCTATGTACAAGAATATAACTACTATAATACTACTCCTATGTACAAGAATATAACTACTATAATACTACTCCTATGTACAAGAATATAACTACTATAATACTACTCCTATGTACAAGAATATAACTACTGTAATACTGCCTCTATGTACAAGAATATAACTACTATAATACTGCCCCTATGTACAAGAATATAACTACTATAATACTGCTGCTATATACAAGAATATAACTACTATAATACTACCTCCTATATACAAGAATATAACTACTGTAATACTACCCCTATGTACAAGAATATAACTACTATAATACTGCCTCTATGTACAAGAATATAACTACTATAATACTGCCCCTATGTACAAGAATATAACTACTATAATACTACCTCCTATGTACAAGAATATAACTACTATAATACTACTCCTATGTACAAGAATATAACTACTATAATACTGCTCCTATATACAAGAATATAACTACTATAATACTGCTGCTATATACAAGAATATAACTACTATAATACTACCTCCTATCTACAAGAATATAAATACTATAATACTACTCCTATGTACAAGAATATAACTACTATAATACCGCCCCCTATGTATAAGAATATAACTACTATAATACTGCTCCTATGTACAAGAATATAACTACTATAATACTACTCCTATGTACAAGAATATAACTACTATAATACTGCTCCTATATACAAGAATATAACTACTATAATACTGCTCCTATATACAAGAATATAACTACTATAATTCTGCTTTATACAAGAATATAACTACTATTATACTACTCCTATCTACAAGAATATAACTACTATAATACTACCTCCTATATACAAGAATATAACTACTGTAATACTACCCCTATGTACAAGAATATAACTACTATAATACTGCCTCTATGTACAAGAATATAACTACTATAATACTACTCCTATGTACAAGAATATAACTACTATAATACTACCTCCTATGTACAAGAATATAACTACTATAATACTACCTCCTATGTACAAGAATATAACTACTATAATACTGCTCCTATATACAAGAATATAACTACTATAATACTGCTCCTATGTACAAGAATATAACTACTATAATACTACCTCCTATATACAAGAATATAACTACTGTAATACTGCCCCTATGTACAAGAATATAACTACTATAATACTGCCTCTATGTACAAGAATATAACTACTATAATACTGCTCCTATGTACAAGAATATAACTACTATAATACTACTCCTATATACAAGAATATAACTACTATAATACTACTCCTATGTACAAGAATATAACTACTATAATACTACTCCTATGTACAAGAATATAACTACTATAATACTACTCCTATATACAAGAATATAACTACTATAATACTACTCCTATGTACAGGAATATAACTACTATAATACTGCTCCTATGTACAAGAATATAACTACTATAATTCTACCCCTATGTACAAGAATATAACTACTATAATACTACTCCTATGTACAAGAATATAACTACTATAATACTACTCCTATGTACAGGAATATAACTACTATAATACTGCTCCTATGTACAAGAATATAACTACTATAATTCTACCCCTATGTACAAGAATATAACTACTACAATACTACTCCTATGTACAAGAATATAACTACTATAATACTGCCCCTATGTACAAGAATATAACTACTATAATACTACTCCTATGTACAAGAATATAACTACTATAATACTGCCCCTATGTATAAGAATATAACTACTATAATACTACCTCCTATGTACAAGAATATAACTACTATAATACTACCTCTTCTGTATAAGAATATAATTACTATAATACCGCCCTCTATGTAGAAGAATATAACTACTATAATACTACCTCCTATGTACAAGAATATAACTACTATAATACTGCCCCTATGTACAAGAATATAACTACTATAATACTACCTCCTATCTACAAGAATATAACTACTATAATACCGCCCCCTATGTATAAGAATATAATTACTATAATACTACCTCCTATGTATAAGAATATAACTACTATAATACTACCTCCTATGTACAAGAATATAACTACTATAATACTGCTCCTATGTACAAGAATATAACTACTATAATACTACCTGCTATGTACAAGAATATAACTACTATAATACTACTCCTAAGTACAAGAATATAACTACTATAATACTGCTCCTATGTACAAGAATATAACTACTATAATACTACCTGCTATGTACAAGAATATAAATACTATAATACTACTCCTATGTACAAGAATATAACTACTATAATACTGCTCCTATGTACAAGAATATAACTACTATAATACTACTCCTATGTACAAGAATATAACTACTATAATACTGCTCCTATATACAAGAATATAACTACTATAATACTGCCTCTATGTACAAGAATATAACTACTATAATACTGCCCCTATGTACAAGAATATAACTACTATAATACTGCTGCTATATACAAGAATATAACTACTATAATACTACGTCCTATGTACAAGAATATAACTACTGTAATACTACCCCTATGTACAAGAATATAACTACTATAATACTGCCTCTATGTACAAGAATATAACTACTATAATACTGCCCCTATGTACAAGAATATAACTACTATAATACTACCTCCTATGTACAAGAATATAACTACTATAATACTACTCCTATGTACAAGAATATAACTACTATAATACTGCTCCTATATACAAGAATATAACTACTATAATACTGCTGCTATATACAAGAATATAACTACTATAATACTACCTCCTATCTACAAGAATATAAATACTATAATACTACTCCTATGTACAAGAATATAACTACTATAATACTGCTCCTATATACAAGAATATAACTACTATAATACTGCTGCTATATACAAGAATATAACTACTATAATACTACCTCCTATATACAAGAATATAACTACTGTAATACTACCCCTATGTACAAGAATATAACTACTATAATACTGCCTCTATGTACAAGAATATAACTACTATAATACTGCCCCTATGTACAAGAATATAACTACTATAATACTACCTCCTATGTACAAGAATATAACTACTATAATACTACTCCTATGTACAAGAATATAACTACTATAATACTGCTCCTATGTACAAGAATATAACTACTATAATACTACTCCTATGTACAAGAATATAACTACTATAATACTGCTCCTATGTACAAGAATATAACTACTATAATACTGCTCCTATATACAAGAATATAACTACTATAATACTGCTGCTATATACAAGAATATAACTACTATAATACTACCTCCTATCTACAAGAATATAAATACTATAATACTACTCCTATGTACAAGAATATAACTACTATAATACCGCCCCCTATGTATAAGAATATAACTACTATAATACTGCTCCTATGTACAAGAATATAACTACTATAATACTACTCCTATGTACAAGAATATAACTACTATAATACTGCTCCTATATACAAGAATATAACTACTATAATACTGCTCCTATATACAAGAATATAACTACTATAATTCTGCTTTATACAAGAATATAACTACTATTATACTACTCCTATCTACAAGAATATAACTACTATAATACTACCTCCTATATACAAGAATATAACTACTGTAATACTACCCCTATGTACAAGAATATAACTACTATAATACTGCCTCTATGTACAAGAATATAACTACTATAATACTACTCCTATGTACAAGAATATAACTACTATAATACTACCTCCTATGTACAAGAATATAACTACTATAATACTACCTCCTATGTACAAGAATATAACTACTATAATACTGCTCCTATATACAAGAATATAACTACTATAATACTGCTCCTATGTACAAGAATATAACTACTATAATACTACCTCCTATATACAAGAATATAACTACTGTAATACTGCCCCTATGTACAAGAATATAACTACTATAATACTGCCTCTATGTACAAGAATATAACTACTATAATACTGCTCCTATGTACAAGAATATAACTACTATAATACTACTCCTATGTACAAGAATATAACTACTATAATACTACTCCTATATACAAGAATATAACTACTATAATACTACTCCTATGTACAGGAATATAACTACTATAATACTGCTCCTATGTACAAGAATATAACTACTATAATTCTACCCCTATGTACAAGAATATAACTACTATAATACTACTCCTATGTACAAGAATATAACTACTATAATACTACTCCTATGTACAGGAATATAACTACTATAATACTGCTCCTATGTACAAGAATATAACTACTATAATTCTACCCCTATGTACAAGAATATAACTACTATAATACTACTCCTATGTACAAGAATATAACTACTATAATACTGCCCCTATGTACAAGAATATAACTACTATAATACTACTCCTATGTACAAGAATATAACTACTATAATACTACTCCTATGTACAAGAATATAACTACTATAATACTGCCCCTATGTATAAGAATATAACTACTATAATACTACCTCCTATGTACAAGAATATAACTACTATAATACTACCTCCTCTGTATAAGAATATAATTACTATAATACCGCCCTCTATGTATAAGAATATAACTACTATAATACTACCTCCTATGTACAAGAATATAACTACTATAATACTGCCCCTATGTACAAGAATATAACTACTATAATACTACCTCCTATCTACAAGAATATAACTACTATAATACCTCCCCCTATGTATAAGAATATAATTACTATAATACTACCTCCTATGTATAAGAATATAACTACTATAATACTACCTCCTATGTACAAGAATATAACTACTATAATACTGCTCCTATGTACAAGAATATAACTACTATAATACTACCTGCTATGTACAAGAATATAACTACTATAATACTACTCCTATGTATAAGAATATAACTACTATAATACTACTCCTATGTACAAGAATATAACTACTATAATAATACTCCTATGTACAAGAATATAACTACTATAATACTACCTGCTATGTACAAGAATATAACTACTATAATACTGCTCCTATGTACAAGAATATAACTACTATAATACTACACCTATGTACAAGAATATAACTACTATAATACTGCTCCTATGTACAAGAATATAACTACTATAATACTGCTCCTATGTACAAGAATATAACTACTATAATACTACCTCCTATGTACAAGAATATAACTACTATAATACTACTCCTATGTACAAGAATATAACTACTATAATACTACTCCTATGTACAAGAATATAACTACTATAATACTACCTCCTATGTACAAGAATATAACTACTATAATACTGCTCCTATGTACAAGAATATAACTACTATAATACTACTCCTATATACAAGAATATAACTACTATAATACTGCTCCTATGTACAAGAATATAACTACTATAATACTGCTCCTATGTACAAGAATATAACTACTATAATACTACTCCTATGTACAAGAATATAACTACTATAATACTACCTCCTATGTATAAGAATATAACTACTATAATACTACCTCCTATGTACAAGAATATAACTACTATAATACTGCTCCTATGTACAAGAATATAACTACTATAATACTACCTGCTATGTACAAGAATATAACTACTATAATACTACTCCTATGTATAAGAATATAACTACTATAATACTACTCCTATGTACAGGAATATAACTACTATAATACTGCTCCTATGTACAAGAATATAACTACTATAATTCTACCCCTATGTACAAGAATATAACTACTATAATACTACTCCTATGTACAAGAATATAACTACTATAATACTGCTCCTATGAACAAGAATATAACTACTATAATACTGCTTCTATGTACAAGAATATAACTACTGTAATACTACCCCTATGTACAAGAATATAACTACTATAATACTGCCTCTATGTACAAGAATATAACTACTATAATACTACTCCTATGTACAAGAATATAACTACTATAATACTACCTCCTATGTACAAGAATATAACTACTATAATACTACCTTCTATGTACAAGAATATAACTACTATAATACTGCTCCTATATACAAGAATATAACTACTATAATACTGCTCCTATGTACAAGAATATAACTACTATAATACTACCTCCTATATACAAGAATATAACTACTGTAATACTGCCCCTATGTACAAGAATATAACTACTATAATACTGCCTCTATGTACAAGAATATAACTACTATAATACTGCTCCTATGTACAAGAATATAACTACTATAATACTACTCCTATGTACAAGAATATAACTACTATAATACTACTCCTATATACAAGAATATAACTACTATAATACTACTCCTATGTACAGGAATATAACTACTATAATACTGCTCCTATGTACAAGAATATAACTACTATAATTCTACCCCTATGTACAAGAATATAACTACTATAATACTACTCCTATGTACAAGAATATAACTACTATAATACTGCCCCTATGTACAAGAATATAACTACTATAATACTACTCCTATGTACAAGAATATAACTACTATAATACTACTCCTATGTACAAGAATATAACTACTATAATACTGCCCCTATGTATAAGAATATAACTACTATAATACTACCTCCTATGTACAAGAATATAACTACTATAATACTACCTCCTCTGTATAAGAATATAATTACTATAATACCGCCCTCTATGTATAAGAATATAACTACTATAATACTACCTCCTATGTACAAGAATATAACTACTATAATACTGCCCCTATGTACAAGAATATAACTACTATAATACTACCTCCTATCTACAAGAATATAACTACTATAATACCGCCCCCTATGTATAAGAATATAATTACTATAATGCTACCTCCTATGTATAAGAATATAACTACTATAATACTACCTCCTATGTACAAGAATATAACTACTATAATACTGCTCCTATGTACAAGAATATAACTACTATAATACTACCTGCTATGTACAAGAATATAACTACTATAATACTACTCCTATGTATAAGAATATAACTACTATAATACTACTCCTATGTACAAGAATATAACTACTATAATACTACTCCCATGTACAAGAATATAACTACTATAATACTACTCCTATGTACAAGAATATAACTACTATAATAATACTCCTATGTACAAGAATATAACTACTATAATACTACCTGCTATGTACAAGAATATAACTACTATAATACTGCTCCTATGTACAAGAATATAACTACTATAATACTACACCTATGTACAAGAATATAACTACTATAATACTGCTCCTATGTACAAGAATATAACTACTATAATACTGCTCCTATGTACAAGAATATAACTACTATAATACTACCTCCTATGTACAAGAATATAACTACTATAATACTACTCCTATGTACAAGAATATAACTACTATAATACTACTCCTATGTACAAGAATATAACTACTATAATACTACCTCCTATGTACAAGAATATAACTACTATAATACTGCTCCTATGTACAAGAATATAACTACTATAATACTACTCCTATATACAAGAATATAACTACTATAATACTGCTCCTATGTACAAGAATATAACTACTATAATACTGCTCCTATGTACAAGAATATAACTACTATAATACTACTCCTATGTACAAGAATATAACTACTATAATACTACCTCCTATGTATAAGAATATAACTACTATAATACTACCTCCTATGTACAAGAATATAACTACTATAATACTGCTCCTATGTACAAGAATATAACTACTATAATACTACCTGCTATGTACAAGAATATAACTACTATAATACTACTCCTATGTATAAGAATATAACTACTATAATACTACTCCTATGTACAAGAATATAACTACTATAATACTACTCCCATGTACAAGAATATAACTACTATAATACTACTCCTATGTACAAGAATATAACTACTATAATAATACTCCTATGTACAAGAATATAACTACTATAATACTACCTGCTATGTACAAGAATATAACTACTATAATACTGCTCCTATGTACAAGAATATAACTACTATAATACTACACCTATGTACAAGAATATAACTACTATAATACTGCTCCTATGTACAAGAATATAACTACTATAATACTACACCTATGTACAAGAATATAACTACTATAATACTGCTCCTATGTACAAGAATATAACTACTATAATACTACCTGCTATGTACAAGAATATAACTACTATAATACTGCTCCTATGTACAAGAATATAACTACTATAATACTGCTCCTATGTACAAGAATATAACTACTATAATACTACCTCCTATGTACAAGAATATAACTACTATAATACTACTCCTATGTACAAGAATATAACTACTATAATACTACTCCTATGTACAAGAATATAACTACTATAATACTACCTCCTATGTACAAGAATATAATTACTATAATACTACCTCCTATGTATAAGAATATAACTACTATAATACCGCCCCCTATGTATAAGAATATAATTACTATAATATCGCCCCCTATGTATAAGAGTACATACTATATCGGGGTTAGTTGTGTCTTATACATTATGATATATTATGTCTTATTCCTCTGTCTTCAGGTGTTGCAGATATTTCGGGATTCTCGGCCTCAGCACATTGGTCACACTGCGACTCTCTCACACTCTCAGGACATTGATTGATTGACTTGTTAGAGTCCATGAATTTCTCCGTAGCTGTGTCTAGTCCCTGTCATGTTCTCCTCGCTGGTTCAGAAGGATTTCAGCTCTGGCAGCCGCCTCTTCAGGCTGAGGACACATCAGAGACACCAGAGCTCTCCATCATGATTCTCTCCGTTCTGTTATCGTAATCTCCGTTGCCAGGTCGGATTTGGCAGCGACTTCTTTGTGACAAATGTAGAAATGTTTTCTTAGCCATCCTCAGACAAATAACACAGCTGCAGCAGGAACGCCGCCATATGTGGTGGCCCCTCCGGGCTCCTGAGGTCCTTCTCATGTTAGGATAGAGAAGGTCTTGGAGCATATCGTAGTCTTCGCATTCTCTCATCCATTTTATGAAGATTAAGAATTTGAAGAACATGAAGACCTCGAAACCTTCTGTCACGGTCTGACCCCGACCTGTCATGTGGCTTCTGATAAGTCTTGTGCTGTCTTTGGTCTGGATTTTTTATAGGTGGGAACCTGGTCAGAATGGAGGACATCATTGACAATCCTTGGTGACCAGGCCAACCATGGACGAAGGACACAAGACAGAACAAGCTCGGTCTATTCATACGGTGCAGGGGCTGAGCCTTACTCTGACTATATCACACACTTGTTACTCTGGTCTTGGCCTACCTTTCCTTACTCAGACCTATCTAAGGCCAGGGTGGCCGGACCTCCTGCTCGTAGGACGTTGAAGTGTGATCCCTGGAGTGCAGCGTACTGACACAGGCTCGTTGTCACTGGTGTTTTCTAACACAACACCATTTAATGAAGTTGCTCAATGGTAGAACATAACCTGGGTCAACTCAGGCGTCCAACTGGGCAGAAGTCTCCTTGTAGCGTGAGGGTGATGGTCCTGTGGTACACACAGCGATTGTCCGCATCTCCCAAGCGTTTAGGCTCCACACTCATGACAGTCGACTCTCGAGCACACACATGAGTCCTCAAAGCTCAATCTTCAGGAACAGGATCAGGTTCGAAATGCAACTGCATGGACGGAAAGCTGGATCGGTAACAATGGAGGTCTGAACTGAAGATCTGAAGGTTCAGGAGAATATCGTCTATACAATACAAGGTGTCCGGGAACAGTGCACCAAAGCGATACAGCCCACCATAGAGCCAATGGGTACCAACAGATTCCAAGGTCCTCTTGTAGGGACACCGCACTGCCCTCTCTCCAGAAGACACCAGACCATGGGTGATGGGATGACTCTGCAGCAGATACACAAGATGACATCAGCATAAGAAGACCAAGAGAATCCACACAACACCAACACATCTAGACCAAAGTCCCAAACCAATTGCCCAACTCAGGCCATTTTCTGGATGGATCTTTCCATCTTGCACATTGAAGACAGAATATCCGTATCCTGATGACATATTAACCCACTACACTCCACAGACTTCGCTATAATTGTTTTTTTTTTTTAATGTAGATTGTGAGCCCCACATAGAGCTCACAATGTACATTTTTCCCTATCAGTATGTCTTTTTTGGAATATGGGATGGAAATCCATGCAAACACGGGGGGAACATACAAACTCCTTGCAGATGGTTTTATGCCCTTGGCGGGATTTGAACACCAGGACTCCAGCGCTGCAAGGCTGCAGTGCTAACCACTGAGCCACCGTGTGGCCCCAACTTTGCTATAATTGTGACCTGTTTGAGGCCATGCAGGGAATGTACCTAGTCTGGCATTCCATGGACTCGCTGCGATCTCCTGATAGACCAGGAGTAATGTCATGTATGAACCTTTCCCCATGTATGATGGATGGCGGCTATTTATTCAGGGCACACATCCAGTATCTGGACTGGTGTCATAGCCGTAGGCTCCTGCAAGGTTCTCACCCATCCTTGGCCATGGTTGGACACATCTTCAGACCTCTTAGATGTTGTGGTCAAATATTGTCTATTTGTTGTAGTCCGGTCCAAAAATGTGCAAACTATTAGGAGGGGAAAAAAATTTTGCTACTTGGTAAATGCTGCAGAAAAATAAAATAAAGTGACCAAAAAAATAAAAAATCCACCCAAATTGTAACAATAAACATTAAAGCATGAAGAGCGGCAGAAGTCACACTGGTCAGCAAGAGGACACTGTATGGAGGGGTCATAAGTGCAGATAGGTCTCTATTCTGTGTGACTATGGTCTGGGGTCTGTATTAGTTTAGGGGTCTGGTCTGGGGTCTGTATTAGTTTAGGGGTCTGGGGTCTGTATTAGTTTAGGGGTCCGGTCTGGGGTCTGTATTAGTTTAGGGGTCCGGTCTGGGGTCTGTATTAGTTTAGAGGTCTGGTCTGGGGTCTGTATTAGTTTAGGGGTCTGGTCTGGGGTCTGTATTAGTTTAGGGGTCTGGTCTGGGGTCTGTATTAGTTTAGGGCTCTGGTCTGGGGTCTGTATTAGTTTAGGGGTCTGGTCTGGGGTCTGTATTAGTTTAGGGGTCCGGTCTGGGGTCTGTATTAGTTTAGGGGACTGGTCTGGGGTCTGTATTAGTTTAGGGGTCTGGGGTCTGTATTAGTTTAGGGGTCTGGTCTGGGGTCTGTATTAGTTTAGGGGTCTGGTCTGGGGTCTGTATTAGTTTAGGGGTCTGGTCTGGGGTCTGTATTAGTTTAGGGGTCTGGTCTGGGGTCTGTATTAGTTTTGGGGTCGGGTCTGGGGTCTGTATTAGTTTAGGGGTCTGGTCTGGGGTCTGTATTAGTTTAGGGGTCTGGTCTGGGGCCTGTATTAGTTTAGGGGTCTGGTCTGGGGTCTGTATTAGTTTAGGGGTCTGGTCTGGGGTCTGTATTAGTTTAGGGGTCTGGTCTGGGGTCTGTATTAGTTTAGGGGTCTGGTCTGGGGTCTGTATTAGTTTAGGGGTCTGGTCTGGGGTCTGTATTAGTTTAGGGGTCTGGTCTGGGGTCTGTATTAGTTTAGGGGTCCGGTCTGGGGTCTGTATTAGTTTAGGGGTCTGGTCTGGGGTCTGTATTAGTTTAGGGGTCTGGTCTGGGGTCTGTATTAGTTTAGGGGTCTGGGGTCTGTATTAGTTTAGGGGTCCGGTCTGGGGTCTGTATTAGTTTAGGGGTCCGGTCTGGGGTCTGTATTAGTTTAGGGGTCCGGTCTGGGGTCTGTATTAGTTTAGAGGTCTGGTCTGGGGTCTGTATTAGTTTAGGGGTCTGGTCTGGGGTCTGTATTAGTTTAGGGGTCTGGTCTGGGGTCTGTATTAGTTTAGGGCTCTGGTCTGTGGTCTGTATTAGTTTAGGGGTCTGGTCTGGGGTCTGTATTAGTTTAGGGGTCCGGTCTGGGGTCTGTATTAGTTTAGGGGACTGGTCTGGGGTCTGTATTAGTTTAGGGGTCTGGGGTCTGTATTAGTTTAGGGGTCTGGTCTGGGGTCTGTATTAGTTTAGGGGTCTGGTCTGGGGTCTGTATTAGTTTAGGGGTCTGGTCTGGGGTCTGTATTAGTTTTGGGGTCGGGTCTGGGGTCTGTATTAGTTTAGGGGTCTGGTCTGGGGTCTGTATTAGTTTAGGGGTCTGGTCTGGGGTCTGTATTAGTTTAGGGGTCTGGTCTGGGGTCTGTATTAGTTTAGGGGTCTGGTCTGGGGTCTGTATTAGTTTTGGGGTCGGGTCTGGGGTCTGTATTAGTTTAGGGGTCCGGTCTGGGGTCTGTATTAGTTTAGGGGTCTGGTCTGGGGTCTGTATTAGTTTAGGGGTCTGGTCTGGGGTCTGTATTAGTTTAGGGGTCTGGTCTGGGGTCTGTATTAGTTTAGGGGTCCGGTCTGGGGTCTGTATTAGTTTAGGGGTCTGGTCTGGGATCTGTATTAGTTTAGGGGTCCGGTCTGGGGTCTGTATTAGTTTAGGGGTCTGGGCTCTGTATTAGTTTAGAGGTCTGGGGTCTGTATTAGTTTAGAGGTCTGGGGTCTGTATTTTTTTAGGGGTCCATTGTCCATCGCCCATCTCTACACTCTACAGACGAGACCACTATGGCTTGTATACTTCTTCTCTACCTGTATGGATATGACACAATGATAAGAAATACGTATTTGCCCCTTTTCCCCCCTAAACCCCAGCGTGAACCTCGTTTACTCTTCTCAAGCTGTAGAACACACAACACGTGTCCCGTCCAGTCCTGAGCATGAAGATCATTCCCTTGGAAGAGCCAAATCCATGGTAATCCTCTCGCACATGGTCTTGTGATGTGCAGGCCTCACCCCGGGGTTATTCCGCCCCACAATGGTTACTGAGGGTGTTGGACCCAATGACACTTGTCAGTAATAATCTTTATAAACTGTGAGATTTTTGCACATTCCTTCCGTCACCTTGTAAATCTGAGCATCTTGTCATCTTCACAGCGGCTCGGGATAGATATGGAGTCGCCTGAGATTCCCCCGGAGCTGTTTTTGCTGTTTGTTTATCTGTCTCTTCGTTCCATCTGCTCATTAATCCTCCGTTTCGACCATAACCCCTTCTCGGAGGATCTGGCAGAACATGACTATGATACATCACTCACTTCACAGAATGGGTCACGAACCTGGGAAGAGCGCGGGATGGTGGAATAACACGACTCCGCTGATGGTTTACAGTCCTGTCACGCTCCATTATGGAGACAATCGCAGAGTTAAACAAGACAGAGACATCTTACCTGACGTTAACTTCTAAGGAATCTTGTAGGGAATAATGGAGGCTCCTCCGAGGAGCAGGTTCGGTGACCTTCATAGGATTGGGGTTCAGATTGTGTTTGGGCTTACGCCTGGGACGTGTCCTCACAGCCCCCTACACTTACATCGGGCCCTCCAAGGCCCATCACACAAGGTCCAGTTACTAAGGAGAGCGAGAAGAGCCCAAAGACAAGAGTATGGAAGGAGGAGACTTGTCTGGTGTTATCGTCTCATTATTATTTATGGGGTCTCATTTCGGGGTCTCACCTGATAAGTTTAGGCGTCTGTGATTAAAATATATTTTTTTAACTGGATCTGAATTAGATTTGAGGTCTGATATGCGGTCTAATTTAAAGATATGGTGCGGAGTCTGAATTAATTTGGGGACCTGGTGTGGGGCCTGATGTATTTAGGGGTTTGGTCTGGAGTCTATGTGGGTGTCTGGTGTGGGGCCTGATGTATTTAGGGGTTTGGTCTGGAGTCTATGTGGGTGTCTGGTGTGGGGCCTGATGTATTTAGGGGTTTGGTCTGGAGTCTATGTGGGTGTCTGGTGTGGGGCCTGATGTATTTAGGGGTTTGGTCTGGAGTCTATGTGGGTGCATTTGGTGAGGGGTCTGATGTATTTAGGGGTTTGGTCTGGAGTCTATGTGGGTGCATTTGGTGAGGGGTCTGATGTATTTAGGGGTTTGGTCTGGAGTCTATGTGGGTGCATTTGGTGAGGGGTCTGATGTATTTAGGGGTTTGGTCTGATGTCTATGTGGGTGCATTTGGTGAGGGGTCTGATGTATTTAGGGGTTTGGTCTGGTGTCTATGTGGGTGTGTCTGGTGAGGGGTCTGATGTATTTAGGGGTTTGGTCTGGAGTCTATGTGGGTGTGTCTGGTGTGGGGTCGGTGTATTTAGGAGTCTGGTCTGGAGTCTATGTGGATGTGTCTGGTAGGGGTCTGATGTATTTAGGAGTCTGGTCTGGAGTCTATGTGGGTGTGTCTGGTAGGGGTCTGATGTATTTAGGGGTTTGGTCTGGAGTCTATGTGGATGTGTCTGGTGAGGGGTCTGATGTATTTAGGAGTCTGGTCTGGAGTCTATGTGGGTGCATATGTTGTGGCATCTGATTTATTTAAGGGTTTGGTCTGGAGTCTATGTGGGTGTGTCTGGTAGGGGTCTGATGTATTTAGGAGTCTGGTCTGGAGTCTATGTGGGTGTGTCTGGTGAGGGGTCTGATGTATTTAGGAGTCTGGTCTGGAGTCTATGTGGGTGTGTCTGGTAGGGGTCTGATGTATTTAGGGGTTTGGTCTGGAGTCTATGTGGATGTGTCTGGTGAGGGGTCTGATGTATTTAGGGGTTTGGTCTGGAGTCTATGTGGATGTGTCTGGTGAGGGGTCTGATGTATTTAGGGGTTTGGTCTGGAGTCTATGTGGATGTGTCTGGTGAGGGGTCTGATGTATTTAGGGGTTTGGTCTGGAGTCTATGTGGGTGCACCTGCTGAGAGGTCTGATTCTGGAGGGATTGGAACGAAGTTGAGATCTGGTTTTAGGTCTGATTTCGGCGTCTGATTTTGGGTCTGTGACTAGATCTATGGCTGCTAGTAACTGGCATAAATTTCCACCATACCTCCTGCCAGAAAACTGGTGTTAGTTATGATACATATATCAGGTTGAGGTGCTCCTGCCCCGGCCAACCCGACTCCACCTGCGAGGCGCAGAATAGGGGTTGTGTTACATGTTTGGCACTCTAAAGGTCCTTACACCAAATGTACAGCACAATATCATCTGTCTACACCAGAACACTGGCCTAGGAGGATTGTCACATTACCCCAATGAGTAGAACAAGTGTCTTACTGCTCACGATGAGGAGACATGATGATCATTTTATTGGGCCTCAGTTCTTTGTACCAGTGGATGGTCATCTGTGTCTGCCCACTGTCGCACATCTACAAGGGAGAGGGATCGGGCTCTGGAGTCACTTTGTATTACAATAACATTATAAGAATCCACTGAGCTAAGCTGAGACAGTTTGGAAACAGGGATCATCATTTCATGGAGCATCGTACCTTCCAAGTGTGACCCCAGCTCTACCCAATGAGTACAAAGACCAAGTATAACACGAAGACTCGCGGACGCCTCATAAGAAGGCTCCATAGACTTTACTTATCTCATGGTACTTCTTCCCTTGAATCTCCCATAGTTTGTGCCACCTGACTCTTCTCCCTCCTTTGTTTTCATTGTACTATGATCCTGCAGAGGCGTGTCCTCCTGTTAGACCCTCCCCTGAGGATCTCTGAAGCCCCAGTAAATTATGTCTATACTCTGCTGATGGTGATATAAATAAGCAATGACATGGGATCTCCTTTGGGGATGTTCTGTTCAGTCCACTGTCTATAGGGAGAGAGTCAATTGTATGGTGTGCCAAATACAAGCTGTGGCCCCTTCTCCTGCCCCATCTTAGCTTTATGATACTTGTGTCTTTCAGGCTTAGTGTTGATACAATGTTGCTTGTCTAGGATCACACGTTAAAGCTCAACTCTTCCCAAACAGTTGACAAAAAAAATTACATTACAAGATTTCATTGCGTTTTATGTATCCCCACCCCTACGATAATGCCACTCCCTAAGCTCCACCCCTGAGGATTACTTTTATGTTGTATAATATTGTACTGCTCTGCTTCATGTTATTGGATCCATATCCTGGGCCATTGTGACCTCTCACCTCTATGTCCTGGTGTACCAATCAGATCTGGCTTGTACCCTTTTCTGATCTCCCAATTTCCACAGATTTCCCCCCATTTCCTTCTTTATTTCCGGATTCTTCCTGCCATTGGGGGCCTTTACTTTCCCAGGGGCCTGATATCTACCAGATAATGCCCCCTCCCCTTATTCCTCTATCCATCCCATCTCCACTATGCTCTTCATCTTCTCCCTTGACGTGAGCAGTCATTACTCCGCGGCCAGGATCCTGCCTTGCTCGCTGACTCTCGTGCGGGGCTGTTTTCCATCAACATGATGATGAGATTATTCGTTTCGTTTTTTTGCTTATTGGAAACAGTCGAGTAATCCAGATTCACACTGATAGTCAGGGGACGCTTTGCCATATAATAACTGTCAGCATGTAACAGGGAGCCTGGACCCGAGGAAGAAAAAAGTGCCTGGAATGTTTTTGAATCTCCTGCTTAAGATCTGGGAGCGTCTGATGATTGTGTGCTGGGACGTTGGAGGCTCCGCAGGCTGGAGGTGGAGGTTGCGTAATGCACAATGGCTTGTTTTCATTTTCCTAAACTTGGGGTCATTGAAAGATCACAATTCTATTCCTGCAATGGAGGTTTTATGCAATTTCATCCGACCCCGCTCATCTCCCTGTGACTACTGATTTGCACTTTGCTCCCATTTGCCTTGTTCAATTCTGGAAAAAGTCTAAATGTGCTGCAATCCCCGGGATTTCTCATGAATGTCATCGGGCCCCTTACCCTATGCTCGTGGATCCCCCTTATGTGGCAGAGAGACTTATATACCCCCTCCAGACAAGAGTTAATCCCACCCCCCTGCTGACCCTGGCCGGCCATTGGCTACTGGGCCCTGACTCACTACTAATGGATTTGATCACTGGACGTCGGCCTGGCCTGTGCAGTGAGCGGCGAGTCTCCTCCTCTGTACCGATTGCTCATCGTGCTTACATTACTCTGATGTGGTGTTTGCCATAGTCAGAAGCAGAGAAGGAGAGGTGAGTACTGTGTGGGGGCTGGGGCTATTACTATGGGTGGGGTTATAATATTTTGTGACACATAGGGGACAATATACTGTACTCAAAGAGGCGCACTATACTGTACCCTTCCCCAAATGAACCTCCCCCTCTGGAAAATCACACGCCCCCTATAGCTAGCTATTGCACTGCTGCTATGCATGCTGGGATTATAAGATCCCATATGATCCCATGAGATACAAGTTTTCAGCACCTAAAGTCATTTTTCTATTACATCTTCCTGTGGGAGGAGTTGGGAGATGCGAGAGGAGGTGGGGGATGTGGGTGTAGGACTGGGGGATACAGGAGGAGGTGTGGGGGATGCGAGAGGAGATGTGGAGGATGCGGGAGGAGGTGGGGGATGTGGGTGTAGGACTAGGGGATACAGGAGGAGGTGTGGGGGATGCGGGAGGAGGTGTGGGGGATGCGGGAGGAGGTGGGGGATGCGGGAGGAGGTGGGGGATGTGGGTGTAGGACTGGGGGATACAGGAGGAGGTGTGGGGGATGCGGGAGGAGGTGTGGGGGATGCGGGAGGAGGTGGGGGATGCTGGTGGAGGTGTGGGGGATGCGGGAGGAGGTGGGGGATGCAGGTGGAGGTGTGGGGAATGAAGGAGGAGATGAGGATGCGGGTGTAGGACTGGGGGATACAGGAGGAGGTGGGGGATGCGGGTGGAGGTGTGGGGGATGCGGGAGGAGGTGGAGGATGCAGGTGGAGGTGTGGGGAATGAAGGAGGAGATGGGGATGCGGGAGGAGGTGGGGGATGTGGGTGTAGGACTGGGGGATACAGGAGGAGGTGGGGGATGCGGGTGGAGGTGTGGGGGATGCGGGAGGAGGTGGAGGATGCAGGTGGAGGTGTGGGGAATGAAGGAGGAGATGGGGATGCGGGAGGAGGTGGGGGATGTGGGTGTAGGACTGGGGGATACAGGAGGAGGTGTGGGGGATACAGGAGGAGGTGTGGGGGATACAGGAGGAGGTGTGGGGGATGCGGGAGGAGGTGTAGGGGATGCGGGAGGAGGTGGGGGATGCGGGAGGAGGTGGGGGATGCAGGAGGAGGTGGGGGATGCAGGAGGAGGTGGGGGATGTGGGTGTAGGACTGGGGGATACAGGAGGAGGTGGGGGATGCGGGTGGAGGTGTGGGGGATGCGGGAGGAGGTGGGGGATGCGGGTGGAGGTGTGGGGGATGCGGGAGGAGGTGGGGGATGCGGGTGGAGGTGTGGGGGATGCGGGAGGAGGTGGGGGATGTGGGTGTAGAACTGGGGGATACAGGAGGAGGTGGGGGATGCGAGAGGAGATGTGGAGGATGAGGGAGGAGGTGGGGGATGTGGGTGTAGGACTGGGGGATACAGGAGGAGGTGTGGGGGATGCGAGAGGAGATGTGGAGGATGCGGGAGGAGGTGGGGGATGCGGGAGGAGGTGGGGGATGTGGGTGTAGGACTGGGGGATACAGGAGGAGGTGTGGGGGATGCGGGAGGAGGTGTGGGGGATGCGGGAGGAGGTGGGGGATGCTGGTGGAGGTGTGGGGGATGCGGGAGGAGGTGGGGGATGCAGGTGGAGGTGTGGGGAATGAAGGAGGAGATGAGGATGCGGGTGTAGGACTGGGGGATACAGGAGGAGGTGGGGGATGCGGGTGGAGGTGTGGGGGATGCGGGAGGAGGTGGAGGATGCAGGTGGAGGTGTGGGGAATGAAGGAGGAGATGGGGATGCGGGAGGAGGTGGGGGATGTGGGTGTAGGACTGGGGGATACAGGAGGAGGTGTGGGGGATACAGGAGGAGGTGTGGGGGATGCGGGAGGAGGTGTAGGGGATGCGGGAGGAGGTGGGGGATGCGGGAGGAGGTGGGGGATGCAGGAGGAGGTGGGGGATGTGGGTGTAGGACTGGGGGATACAGGAGGAGGTGGGGGATGCGGGTGGAGGTGTGGGGGATGCGGGTGGAGGTGTGGGGGATGCGGGAGGAGGTGGGGGATACGGGTGGAGGTGTGGGGGATGCGGGAGGAGGTGGGGGATGCGGGTGGAGGTGTGGGGGATGCGGGAGGAGGTGGGGGATGCAGGTGGAGGTGTGGGGAATGAAGGAGGAGATGGGGATGCAGGTGTAGGACTGGGGGATACAGGAGGAGGTGGGGGATGCGGGTGGAGGTGTGGGGGATGCGGGAGGAGGTGGAGGATGCAGGTGGAGGTGTGGGGAGTGAAGGAGGAGATGAGGATGCGGGTGTAGGACTGGGGGATACAGGAGGAGGTGGGGGATGCGGGTGGAGGTGGGGGTTGTGGGAGGAGGTATGGGGGTGGAGATGGAGGGTAGCATTTTTTACCTTTCCCTTTTTCATCTGTCTTTTGTATTGATGCAATGAAATCTTTGTTACGTTGGGTTGAAGACATCACTGCAGTTTCTTTTGGCGTCCAGGGATAGGCAAACTGATTTGTTTAGTACCAAATTCAACCTAAAGTTTTCAAACACACCCACAGTGTCCTAGCCGAGGACTTCCTATAGGAACCGATGAGCAGACCTTGTGTACTGTTCCTCATATTGCCCTAAAATGTCCCCAACATTGTCTCTGTACCAGCGTGGCCATGGAGTTACCCTTACCAGGTCAGGTCAGGACTTAATTGCCTCCATCCTTGCTTTTTGCTTTATGGCCTGCTGAATATGACCAGTAACAGAGATTATTGCCAGAAAATTCCTCTAATCCTGTAGCCAGTGCACGTACATGACTTCAGCTCCAGCGCCGATCCTTTCAGTTCCTGAGGATTGAGTCGCCTCCTTCCTGGCTTCGTTCTTGCATATATAAATGACTAGCTTCTGCCGGCGACTTCATCTGCGGGTTCTTGGCGTGTATGATCTGTCTAATTTAGCCAATTGCTGCCGTCGATGGTTTGCATGCTCCAGCATTTCGGCAGCTCTCAAGCTGTCCTGCTGCTGAACTTGTTTCTTGCACTGTGCCTGTGATTGTTCCAGCATCTCAGCAGCTCACTGGGACACCATATAATGAGCGTGTTGTTAGCGTTGATGATCCGCCTGCTCTGGCATTTCGGCAGCTCTCAAGTTGGGCTGGCAATGAAGTTGTTGCTCGCACCGTGCCCGTGATTGTTCTGGCATCTCAGTAGCTCACTGGGATGCCATATAATGAGCATATTAATTAAATTGCTGCCGTTGATGTTTTGTCTGTTCCGGCGTTTTGGCAGCACTTAAGCTGTCCTGCTGCTGAACTTGTTCTTTACACCGTGCCTGCGATTGTTCCGGCATCTCAGCAGCTCAGTGGGATGCCATATAATGAGCATGTTGTTGGTGTTGATGATACACAAGCTCCAGCGTTTTGATAGCTGTCAAGCTGCCCTGCCGCTGAACTCGTTCCTCGCACTGTGGCCGTGGTTGTTGCGGCATCTCAGCAACTCGCTGGGACGCCATATAATCAGAGTGTTGTGGGTGTTGATGATCTGCCTGCTCCAGCGTTTCAGCACCTCTCAAGTTGCCCTGGCACTGAACTTGTTCCTCGCACTGTGACTGTAATTGTTTTGGCATCTCAGCAGCTCGCTGCGATGTCATATAATGAGTGTGTTGTTGGCGTCAATGATCCCCGTCATCTGCGGTCGAGGAGAGCTCTGTGACTTCTGGCTCCTTCATAGCTCTAGTTGTTTGCGACAAATTAGATTTTCTTTTTCCAGGCATGTTTAATATTGAGAAACTGCCAATTTGGATTAAAGGTGTTTGCCCATGTCAGTGTGTCAGCACTGCCTGGAGCAGATCAGATAATATGCAGATGCATGTACATAATCCATAACTGATGGTTAGTGTGTGTTTACACAGAGAGATAGCCCTGGCTTTCTCAGAAGCTGAGATAAGAACTGTGTAATATAGTATGTGAACATAAATTCATAACAGTCGTGATTCCAAGTCATTTACCGGGATAAAAAGTAGGCGATGTGTTAAGTGAAGTTACAAACTATCTATGTGCCAAATTTCATTCAAATCCATTCAGCTGTTTTCGCGTGATTAAGGAACAAACATACAAACTTTCACATTTATAATATTAGTAGTATAGGAAGGATAGGATAGGATTAGTAGGATAGGATAGGATAATATTATTGTTCTTGTCCATTGTCCCTGGCTTCCGCCTTGTTCCTGACAATGCTCCATGGTAGCTCTTTGAATACTGTCCATGGTCCTTGTTGTGCTATTCCTGATTCTGAACCTGGCATAGTATGTGGCGACACTCCGGCTTGGCACTTCATATATAGTATTTGTTCTGTCTGTTGTTACCCTGCTCCTGACTTCTAGTGACTTCACTTTTGTGTCATCCATTGACTTTTTGGACCTGTCGCGTCCGCCTTCCAGTGATGATCCCGGGCTCCAGTTATGACCCCAGCACAGCTCTGACTCAGCTGCCACCACCAATCTGTTCCTTTTTTTGGTGGCTACAACCATAGAATCCATCTGCAGCCAAGTCCAAAGAGTAATAACAAGAAGTCCCTGAGAGTTATAGAGTCCGCACCCTGTAGATGGCCGCCACATGTAGCCCTTGTGGGCCCCTGTGTCTGTCTCCGTCCTATACTACCTATTCGGTATATAACTGTACACAGCATTACATATCACGTCACCTGTATCCAGACCACCTGAGTTGAGGGCGATCTCTGCCGAATGTGGCGATTCCAAAGCCAACTTGCTGAAAAGTCTAATGTCCCGCGATGAAAGAAAGATGAGCTGCTACGTCTGACCCTTTACCTCACCAATCCGGCAGGGCTGCCATCAAGTTACTGACGGTTTCTGCTCGCTATCTGGCCTTGATATTTCTGTTTCTTTTCTCATAATATTTTCAACACACTTGTCCTTTGGCTTACACAAGAGAATATCGTGTTCCATGAAGAAATTCATCGCCAGCGCTATCACATAAAACATGATTTTCTAGATCTTGTCTGTAGAAAGATATTTATAAAATAGAGAGAAGATCCAAAAAATGCTCCAAAGAACTCCTGAGTGTGGCTTAAAGGGCGCCTCCTCTTATATCTGACTTCTCATTGGGTAGAGTTCTGCTGCACCAATATCCTTATCTGGGGAATCTGGAGATAACTAATATGGCCGCCACAAGTAATTCTAGCTCATGGCTATATGACTGGGTGTTGGGGTCACCTATTGTGGATATGGCTACTCCAAGCCCTGAACCTTGAGGGGGCTGCAAAGGTCCCTTTGACCCATAAAATATACCAGCGTTCTCAATGGCACAAGGTAGGTATGGGCCCTATTGCAGATTTTGCATAAGGGCCCCAAAGCTTCTGCATTTGTGTCTTGTTAGATTGGGGTGGAGCGTCAAAAAGATCCTTGTGTCTTCATCCTGATATCTAAGAACATAGTCTAGCATCACCATAAGGATGGTGGGCCGGGGCATGTCCATGTGAAACAGCCATTGCCTGTTACACTTGTGTTCCTAATTCATTGTCTCGTGCCAAGTTGGTAGAAGTCTCTCTTATCTATCAAATGACCAGGGACATATGGTAGTGGGATACCCTCTAAAGTAGGCTGCCTGGCCTAATCTAGTCCTCCGGGACTTGTTATCTTAACAACACAATGATACCATTCACCTAGGGAAGGAGAGATGTCACCTGACCCAACGGGGATGTAGCAGAAGACAAGAGCTGGAGCAGCAGAAGAAGACGTAGCCAGATGTCTCCGAGCAAGGGGATTCCTAAATGAATTTCCAGGAGAGGTCAGTTCAAAGGTTCTTTTTTAATGCAAGGTTAATGTGTTTGTTAGGATGCTATGGAATGGAAAAAGTTCAGAATTTTTGAACATGACCAAAAAGACTTCAACAAGAAACAACCATGGAAGGAATCCAAGGATGAGGATAATACCACAACAAACTTTCCTCACCTCGCCCAGGATCACATCTGCTTTCTACTCCTCACTTCCCGGGGTCACCAATTATTTCTCCTTTACAAAACCCGGTTACCTGAGCTCTCACAGTCACCGTCAAGGTGAAACTCCTGTAAGCTGAAGATGATGTTGGAGATCACATTGAGTCAAGATGTCTCCAACTGGTGGGATCGAAAAGACGGCCTACTACAATTGGCATTGACCTGGTGGTCTTCCGTCAGACATGTGGTAACTAGCACACAAACATCTCTTGTCTGGTAAATACACGAGGAGCAAAGGTCCAGGTTGTATTATTTCACCCTATACCAACAGGAATATTTGCGTCAATGTTCCACACATGATGTCGTCTGGAGAAAAACCAGGACTTGACTTTGTAATTTTAGATGCGCTCGATGTTCTTGTATGTGATGTTGTGCTCTTTGTAAGTTCTTTCTGGTCCAACTATTAACATTAGGTGATTTTACTTAGACATGTACGAGCCAATGTCATGAGAACGACCACAGTCTCCGCAGTGACGGTGTCGGTGACCTTTTTTCACGAGTAGATTTGAAAGTTGGGAGATTTTCTGAAGAAGGATGAGCTGTTACAATTGGCATAGACTTGGCGGTTACAGTTTCAATCGCTTGGCATTGCTATGTTCCTCTCCAGTCCAAAGCCAATGAGGATGATGAGAAGCAAAATGTCCGTGTCAGCGGGGTACGTGACCTTTTCAGAGTTGTTGGAGACGTGAAATTTCTAACCTGGGTGGCAGATGTCGGCATTGAAATCAAACTTTTTGGCAAAAAGATTCACAGAACTAGCACTGTCTATTATTGTACTTTGTCTATAACCGAGCCCCTCAAGACCATCACTTACCACTGGCCATGACGTTGGTGGTACACGCTCTACATCTTGGAGGTATTCCAATCTTCTGGTACCATTGGTTAAGAAAACGACCACAATACCAGCTGTGCTTCTGTTGAGAACCTCCTCTTGACTCTGGGTGATGTATCAAACCTTGGCGGCCATAGTCCTGTTTTCTGTACTCTTTAATATTGGACCGGGGTGGTCATCATGGATTGATGTCCTAATGGTCATGAATACCAAAGAGAAGAGATTCAGAGGTCTTGCACCTTATGTAAGAGATTATCACAGAATCCACGATGGTCATATTGTTGACCTTACTTGAAAACGTGCATTTGCGGTATCAGAGGGCAGAAACTCCTCCAGTAGGCCCAAGCTCTGACACAGTACTATTGTCAAGAGGTTCAAAAGAAGACAACCCCATTTCCATTTCATGGAACCACAGTCTGAGTTGGTGTAAATCTACATCCCCTCTGTCGTTCGCAACAAAAAGTTATGTAAAAAGTTTTTTCGGGAACATTCTTTGGGCAAGAAGACCTTCCACAATTTACAATGCTGATGGTCGTGGTGGTCTTCTTGGGGTTTTTTTTACAGAAAGCCCAGTAGCAAGATAGCAGGCACATTGTCCGTCATGGTCATAGACAGGAATTACGACAAAGTGGGTACAAAAGTAGAAAACTGAACACAAATGGCTACCAAGTATAACCCCATAGAGATGAATAGGATACAAGATGATCTACATGACCATCCACTGATGTATTCTTCTTCTATGGAATGAGGTAGCCAAAAACAGCAATCCCTCAGACGTAGACCACAAGATCAGAACTTGGAGACAAATTAGGGGACATACATGAGATGGAGCGTGGTCTTCACAAGCACATGGACTTCAAATTCTATACTGCATGGTTGGGGGATTATGTTGTTGAGACCACCATTGGTTGGCATCTCCCTCAAGATGAAGGGTTGTAGTAGAGCGGTGGGCAGTAGGCATTTGCTGATTGGGGTAAGTATGGGATAAGAAGGTTGGACAAGCCCTAGGTCCAAGCTGGAAACTCAACAAGAGCAGGAACTATACCAGGATTTTATCTTCAGGACTAGGGTTGAGGGATCGGGAAAGATCGGATCCCCATCGGCGATCAAGCAAATTTCACAATAATGATCAGCTGGAAAATTATTGAAAATTGAATTTTAAAAACAATCCAGAAATCTCAAGATCGGCTCAACCCCATTCAGGATCCTTCAAGACATGACCATATATATTCTCAGGCCTATGTCCTTTGGGATCTTCTCACTATTATAGGGGTCACTCTCACATTACACCAGTCCTCGGCCCGGACATCCGCACTCAGGATTTTGGTTTCATTTAAAAGGACTAAATTTGCCCATTTTTTTTTTTTGGTAACCTTCGTTTCACTTCTCCAAGGTTCGGCTGTTATGTAATAAACGTTAAACTCTTCACGTTGCCAAAAACAAAGATATTTCCTTGAAAAAAAAAGTCTGAGCCATAAAAATATTCACAAATTCTAAATTCCAAGTTTTGGGTTCATGAAGAACTATTTTGGGTGCATAAGGATAAAAATATGCGCCCCTCGGGATTATTGTCAGGACGCTGCTCTACTCTGGCCTCATTGTTTACTGATCCTCCGAGCAGATGCTCGCTGGAATCCGGGCCCTTTAATGGACTGGAGGCAGCTGTTTGGCTCCGGGACGGATTGCGATGATAGGAAACAAATAGCGATCTATGCAAGGAAAATCTTTCAAGACGACACAGGTGCTCGGAGGAGTCACCCACCACGAGCTGCGATCCTGCTGACATCTGCACTTCTTCACCACTCATTTCGTTATGGCTGAGCAGACCATTGGAGATGCTGGAGAACAACCCAGAAGACTTTTCAGGAAAATACCACAAGGTGTAGCCAAGCAACACATAGGACCAAGATGGCGGCCACTGCCCAAGTCCGAGGATGTAAACCCAGTGCTTTAGGCAGGGAGGTTCCTTGGTTATCCCATTAACACCCAATCCCCAGGCCACGTGTCCGACATGTACCCAACTGGCTTCATACCATGAGTCTGGAGCCTACGTATGAAAGAGGGGGCACTTATTTTCTATGACCAAACCACCAGCACAGATTATCTACCTATAGTAAAGTCATGGAGAACTCAAGAAAATTTGCAAAAATATTCAATGACCTTGTTCCTGTCTCAGCTGTGGCAGGTGCAGGGCCGGGCATAGGGATGACACTGGGGTGGTGGATTTGGTGGACGTTACTAAAGCAGTCAGACGACCATCTTGAAGCAGTCAAGTGTTGGCCCACCATTGGGAAGAACAGGATCTTTTAGATACTGATCGAAGATCCCTGAAAGTCACACAATACACCAGAGCACCCACAGGGGACCGGGAGGGTAAGTTCCTGAACACTGAAGTCAAATTATCAAGGAAATTGCCAAAGAACATGGAAGAGCTGGGTGTCCAAGAAAGTGTCCTCTACAGATGGATCTTCTACCTTCTTACTCAGGCTTGGAAGAAAAA
Source organism: Leptodactylus fuscus (assembly GCF_031893055.1). NCBI lineage: Eukaryota > Metazoa > Chordata > Amphibia > Anura > Leptodactylidae > Leptodactylus > Leptodactylus fuscus. Next base: position 54,291 of record NW_027440473.1, on the reverse strand, counting down.
AACATTATCCCCTAATCCCAATAAAGCTAACCCATGCCAAAGACCTGGGCGGAGGGCCATTGGTCCAAGTCATGTATGACCTGCTGGGCTGGGAGTCAGAGATGCAAGAAGGTCAGTACGAGGTGGTGAGACAACCTGAGCAAGTGAGAAGGTCCATCCAACACCATGAGGACAAAGCAAAGAGAGGCCGAGGGAGGTCACGTACAGGTACACCACCGTCTGATGTCAGGAAACCAAATACTGACAAACTGTTCTCAGAGTGCCAGGAGTCAGGACGTCAGAGAACCGGAGAGTCCGCAGCACATTGGGGGAGAGGCAATAGAATATAAGATAAGATAAGATAATCCTTTAATAGTCCAACATTGGGGAAATTTCAGCATGTTACAGCATCCTAGTAATACAGGTACAGGATAATACAGAGTAATATATTACAGGACACACATAAGCTGAGAAGAGAAGATATACTAGGAGTCCATAGCAGCTAAGGAACGGAAGAGAAAGATGGAAGACCTCATGGTCATAATCGTTAGTTCTCTGTGCGGAGTGATCTTCGCTTGGTCTGATGTAGATTATACAGCCTGGTCACGGTTGGAAGGAAGGACCTGCGATAGCTCCTTCTCACACTTGGGGTGAAGCAGACGGTCACTTACAGTGCTGCCAAGTCCCATCAGGGTCCCATACATGGGGTGGGATTTGTTCTCCCGCATGGAGGTCACCACAGACAGTATCCTTCTGTCACCCACTACCTGTACTGGGTCCAAGGGGCTCCCCAGGACAGAGCTGGCCCTCCTGATCAGCCTGTCAAGTCTATTTCTGTCCCTGGTTGATATACTGCTCCCCCAGCAGGCCACACCGAAAAAGATGGCTGAGGCAACCACAGAGTTGAAAAAGGCCCTAAGAAGTGTCCCCTGGACTCCGAAGGCCCTCAGCCTCCTGAGCAGGTAGAGTCTGCTGTGGCCCTTTCTGTGCAGCGCCTCCAGGTGATCAGCCCAGTCTAGTTTATTATTGAGGAGCACGCCCAGGTACTTATAGGTCTTGACTATCTCAATACATGTTCCTTGGATCTCCACTGGGGTCAGAGCACCTCTCGCTTACTAAAGTCCACCACCATCTCCTTGGTCTTCCCAGCATTAATCCTGAGCTGGTTCTGCTGGCATCAGTCCACACAGTCCCGGTTTAAGTCTCTGTATTCCCTATCGTCGCCATCAGTGATGAGGCCGACTATAGCAGAGTCATCGGAGGACTTCTGTAAGTAACAGCTGGAGGAGTTGTGCCTAAAGTCAGCAGTGTACAGTGTGAAGAGGAATGGGGCAAGAACTGTACCTTGTGGTGCCCCCGTACTACAGATCACAGTGTCAGACACACCGTCTTGGGCTCTCACATACTGAGGGCGGTTTGTCAGGTAGTCTAGGGTCCAGTTGGACAGGTGATGGTCCCTCCACCAAGGTTCAGCTTCTCCCTCAGTAGTCCTGGCTGAATGGTGTTGAACGCACTGGAGAAATCACAGAACATTATTCTCACAGTGTTCCCGGGTTTCTCCAGGTGAGAGAGAGCTCTGTGAAGAAGGTGGATGATGGCGTCATCTACCCCAATGCCTGGCCGGTAGGCAAACTGGAGGGGGTCCAGAGCGGAGCTCACTAGGGGGTGTAGGTGTGTCAGGACCAGTCTCTGTAGGACCTTCATCAGGTGGGATGTCAGTGCTACAGGTCGGTAGTCATTGTAGCCCATCGGGTTGGGTTTCTTTGGGACTGGTACCACACAAGATGTTTTCCACAGTTGAGGTCCCACTCCCAACTTTAGACTCATATTGTACATGTGCGTAATAATACCACACAGCTGGTCACTGCACATTTTAAGAACTCTTGCGCTTATACCATCAGGTCCCCCCGCTTTGTCTGCTTTAATCTTCTTGATTTCCCTACACACTTGAGACTCCTTGAGGATCAGATAGTCAGATTGCAGTTGACCGCAGGTCGGTGGGGGTTGGGTCTTGGTGTGTGAGGAGAGGGGGGTTAGCTGACATGCTGGTGGAGAGAGCATTGGCTTGGAGTCGAATCTATTGAAGAATAGATTAAGCTCCTTAAGTCACTTCCTGTCTCTTCTTATCTGATGGCCTGTCTTTTGCTTGTGTCCAAATATCATCTTAAGGCTGTCCCACACCTCAGAGATTCTACCCTCCCCCATCTGTAGTTCCATCTTCCGCCTGTAGTTGGCTTTCCCTTCTCTGATCAGTTGTCTCAGCTGTTTCTGAACCGCCCCCAGGCTACTTTTGTCCCCAGACCTAAAAATTCTCTTTTTTTCCTTGAGAAGAGTTTTAATCTCAGAGTTGATCCCTGGTTTGTAATTGGAGAAACATCTCACCTTTCTAGTTGGTCCCGTGCTGTCCACACAGAAATTAATGTAGTCCGTTATGTCGTGTGTGAGTCCCTCAATGTCACCTGGAAATGAGTCTTCAAACACTTCCCATAATGTTATATTAAAGCATGGAAGGAAGGCAAAGCCCGATGGCTGGAAGAAAGAAATCAGTGATGGGTCATATCTATCTATCTATCTATCTATCTATCTATCTATCTCCTATCTATCTATCTATCTATCTATCTATCTATCTTCTATCTATCTATCTATCTATCTATCTCCTATCTATCTATCTATCTATCTATCTATCTATCTCCTATCTATCTATCTATCTATCTATCTATCTATCTATCTATCTCCTATCTATCTATCTATCTATCTATCTATCTATCTCCTATCTATCTATCTATCTATCTATCTATCTATCTATCTATCTATCTATCCATCTATCTATCTATCTATCTATCTATCTATCTATCTCCTATCTATCTATCTATCTATCTATCTATCTATCTCCTATCTATCTATCTATCTATCTATCTATCTATCTCCTATCTATCTATCTATCTATCTCCTATCTATCTATCTATCTATCTCCTATCTATCTATCTATCTATCTATCTATCTCCTATCTATCTATCTATCTATCTATCTATCTATCTATCTATCTATCATCCATCTATCTATCTATCTATCTCCTATCTATCTATCTATCTATCTATCTATCTATCTATCTCCTATCTATCTATCTATCTATCTATCTATCTATCTATCTCCTATCTATGTATCTATCTATCTATCTATCTATCTATCTATCTATCTCTCTATCTATCTCCTATCTATCTATCTATCTATCTATCTATCTATCTATCTATCATCCATCTATCTATCTATCTATCTCCTATCTATCTATCTATCTATCTATCTATCTATCTATCTCCTATCTATCTATCTATCTATCTATCTATCTCCTATCTATGTATCTATCTATCTATCTATCTATCTATCTATCTATCTCTCTATCTATCTCCTATCTATCTATCTATCTATCTATCTATCTATCTATCTATCTGTCTCCTATCTATCTATCTATCTATCTATCTCCTATCTATCTATCTATCTATCTATCTATCTATCTATCTATCTCCTATCTATCTATCTATCTATCTATCTCCTATCTATCTATCTATCTATCTATCTATCTATCTATCTATCTATCTTCTATCTATCTTCTATCTATCTATCTATCTATCTATCTATCTATCTCCTATCTATCTATCTATCTATCTATCTATCTATCTATCTATCTATCTCCTATCTATCTATCTATCTATCTATCTATCTATCTATCTATCTAATCTATCTCCTATCTATCTATCTCCTATCTATCTATCTATCTATCTATCTATCTATCTATCTATCTCCTATCTATCTATCTATCTATCTATCTATCTATCTATCTCCTATCTATCTATCTCCTATCTATCTATCTATCTATCTATCTATCTATCTATCTATCTATCTCCTATCTATCTATCTATCTATCTATCTAATCTATCTCCTATCTATCTATCTCCTATCTATCTATCTATCTATCTATCTATCTATCTATCTCCTATCTATCTATCTATCTATCTATCTATCTATCTATCTATCTCCTATCTATCTATCTATCTATCTATCTATCTATCTCCTATCTATCTATCTATCTATCTATCTATCTATCTATCTATCTATCTATCTATCTCCTATCTATCTATCTATCTATCTATCTATCTCCATAATTTATATAAATCATTGTCTATCAGACGTGTAGAATGTTCTTGTTGCCCCGGCCCGCCGGCCGCTCCTCGGTCACTGTACAGACGTTGCGCAATGACCCAGCTCTACCCTATAATGAGGAGAGTCAGAGCGAGCCAGAGACCTCGGAAAATCCTGGAAATTCCTCAGGAACTGCCCATGCCTTTGCACGGAGGGTCTGAGCGCGTTGCGGAGCAGGTTGGGAGCCTCGGCCATGGCTCAGACGTTTGTCGCTCCCCGATGGGCCGTTGCACTGTACACTACAAGTGTTTGTTTTTCTAGAGGGAATCCCATTGACGTTAATGAGGCTTCGCTCTATACTGAGCAGCGCTGCTTTTTATTTGCAGCCTGTGGGATGAGAGCGTCGCACCGAGCCGTTGCCATGTCCCGGTGATGTAAACGTGCGCAGCTATCGGTAATGGATGGTGGAGAAGGGAAATGTTGTGTCCATCCTTCAGGGACGGAGATTGCTTAAGTGTTTGTGAATGTATTTATGACGGGTGGTTGCACGCAACGAAGATTTATTGGTGTTGGCGACGCCTCCTCGCGTCTGTTTCGTGATTAATACGGTGAAAATCTCAGAATCAACAACAATCTCCAAACATGGAGCTGAGGCCTGCCAAGAAGACGTCTCAGCCCCGCCGCGTCCACTGAACAGTAGCGCTGTTTGTACGACTTCACGCCAAGAATTGCCAACTCCTGGTGGTGAGGCGAAGATGACGAAACCAGAGACGGGAAGAGGGAGAGGTCAAATCACAGAAAATAAAAAAAATACAACGGACGCAACGCAACATAAAAAGTAGCAAAATAGTCAAAACTGGGGAAGAAGGAGTCAAATCAAATCCTACAAAATAATAAGAAGAAATACAAAGTGATACAAACCTCTAAGATGGTGTATATGGTATATAGATAGTGTATATAGATAGTGTATATGGTATATAGATGGTGTATATAGATAGTGTATATGGTATATAGATGGTGTATATGGTATATAGATAGTGTATATGGTATATAGATGGTGTATATTGTATGTAGATGGTGTATATTGTATGTAGATGGTGTATATTGTATGTAGATGGTGTATATTGTATATAGTGTATATTCTATATAGATAGTGTATATTGTATATAGTGTATATTGCATATAGTATATAGTGTATGGCTTAGTTTGTCTTTCTCTTCAGTGCAACGTTCTGTCCAGAAACACATCCAAAATACACAAAGACTTTGCAAGTCAATTTAATTGAAAAATGACATAAAAACTGCAACCGAGCCAAGAAAGGGAAGAGGCTGGAACAGCAACTCAGAAGGTGTCACATCATGAAGATGATGATGATGAGGAGGAGGATGAGGAGGAAGAGGAGGAGGGGATGAAGATGATGAGGAGGAGGGGGATGAAGATGAGGAGGAGGGAGATGAAGATGATGATGAGGAGGAAGATGAAGACGAGGAGGAGGAGGAAAAAGAGGAGGATGAAGATGAGGAGGAAGAGGAGGAGGAGGACGAAGCACTGAGCATCCCTTGTCCTACACATAGCACCCTTGTCCTACACTGAGCACCCTTGTCTTACACTGAGCATCGCATGTCCTACACTGAGCACCCCTTGTTCTACACTGAGCACCCTTGTCCTACACTGAGCACCCTTGTCTTACACTGAGCATCCCTTGTCCTGCACTGAGTGCCCCTTGTCCTACACTGAGCGCCCTTGTCCTACACTGAGCACCCTTGTCTTACACTGAGCTTCCCTTGTCCTGCACTGAGCGCCCCTCGTCCTACACTGAGCATCCTTAGTCCTGCACCGAGCACCCCTTGTCCTATACCAAGCGCCCCTTGTCCTACACTGAGCGCCCTTGTCCTACACTGAGCACCCTTATCCTACACTGTGCCCCTTGTTCTACACTGAGCGCCCTTGTCCTACACTGAGCACCCTTGTCTTACACTGAGCACCCTTGTCTTACACTGAGCACCCTTGTCTTACACTGAGCACCCTTGTCTTACACTGAGCACCCCTTGTCCTGCACTGAGCGCCCCTCGTCCTACACTGAGCGCCCCTTGTCCTGCACTGAGCACCCCTTGTCCTACACACTGCACCCCTTGTCCTGCACTCAACACCCCTTGTCCTACACTGAGCATCCCTTGTCCTACACTGAGCGCTGAGCGCCCCTTGTCCTGCGCTGAGCGCCCCTTTGTCTGACACTAAGCATCCCTTGTCCTGCACTGAGCGCCCCTTGTCCTACACTGAGCGCCCTTGTCCTACACTGAGCACCCTTGTCTTACACTGAGCTTCCCTTGTCCTGCACTGAGCGCCCCTTGTCCTACACTGAGCACCCTTGTCCTACACTAAGCACCCCTTGTTCTACACTGAGCACCCTTGTCCTACACTGAGCACCCTTGTCTTACACTGAGCATCCCTTGTCCTGCACTGAGCGCCCCTTGTCCTACACTGAGCGCCCTTGTCCTACACTGAGCACCCTTGTCTTACACTGAGCTTCCCTTGTCCTGCACTGAGCGCCCCTCGTCCTACACTGAGCATCCTTAGTCCTGCACCGAGCACCCCTTGTCCTATACCAAGCGCCCCTTGTCCTACACTGAGCGCCCTTGTCCTACACTGAGCACCCTTATCCTACACTGTGCCCCTTGTTCTACACTGAGCGCCCTTGTCCTACACTGAGCACCCTTGTCTTACACTGAGCACCCTTGTCTTACACTGAGCACCCTTGTCTTACACTGAGCGCCCCTTGTCCTGCACTGAGCGCCCCTCGTCCTACACTGAGCGCCCCTTGTCCTGCACTGAGCACCCCTTGTCCTACACACTGCACCCCTTGTCCTGCACTCAACACCCCTTGTCCTACACTGAGCATCCCTTGTCCTACACTGAGCGCTGAGCGCCCCTTGTCCTGCGCTGAGCGCCCCTTTGTCTGACACTAAGCATCCCTTGTCCTGCACTGAGCGCCCCTTGTCCTACACTGAGCGCCCTTGTCCTACACTGAGCACCCTTGTCTTACACTGAGCTTCCCTTGTCCTGCACTGAGCGCCCCTTGTCCTACACTGAGCACCCTTGTCCTACACTAAGCACCCCTTGTTCTACACTGAGCACCCTTGTCCTACACTGAGCACCCTTGTCTTACACTGAGCATCCCTTGTCCTGCACTGAGCGCCCCTTGTCCTACACTGAGCGCCCTTGTCCTACACTGAGCACCCTTGTCTTACACTGAGCTTCCCTTGTCCTGCACTGAGCGCCCCTCGTCCTACACTGAGCATCCTTAGTCCTGCACCGAGCACCCCTTGTCCTATACCAAGCGCCCCTTGTCCTACACTGAGCGCCCTTGTCCTACACTGAGCACCCTTATCCTACACTGTGCCCCTTGTTCTACACTGAGCGCCCTTGTCCTACACTGAGCACCCTTGTCTTACACTGAGCACCCTTGTCTTACACTGAGCACCCTTGTCTTACACTGAGCGCCCCTTGTCCTGCACTGAGCGCCCCTCGTCCTACACTGAGCGCCCCTTGTCCTGCACTGAGCACCCCTTGTCCTACACACTGCACCCCTTGTCCTGCACTCAACACCCCTTGTCCTACACTGAGCATCCCTTGTCCTACACTGAGCGCTGAGCGCCCCTTGTCCTGCGCTGAGCGCCCCTTTGTCTGACACTAAGCACCCCTTGTCCTGTGTTTTTGGGAGCATCGCTGGTACCAACAAGAGATAAGAAATATGATATAATAGAGCTGAGTTCCTCTTCAGTAAGAGCCACTTGCTGCTTGGTGTAGGAGCGCGGTCGCCACGTGGCCCCGGGGGCAGCACTACATCTCCAAGTACAGAGCCATCTGTGCTATTACTATTTTAGGGGCCCCCAAACAAAAGCTTTACCTCAGGTACAAGAAAGTCAGTCCTGGGAAAACCAGCAAATCCATGTAAGTAAAAACATTGCAGATCTTGTTGAATGTTTCACAAGAAATAAATCAGATCACGGAACATGAAAGCAAATTTTTTGGAATGTTTTTGAAGGCTGGGATGGGGTCTGGTTCCTTGTTCTCAGAGGCAGCCGAGATTAGATGCAGTCACTAAATATTCCTCCATTTGGCCACCCTGACCTGGCCGGCTGTCAGGGAACGAGCTGCAGACATGTCAGGGTGGCCTGACGTCCTCCATTATTACTGGCTCATAAAAGCTGGAGGCCGCAGATCCCAGGACCAAGCCTTTAATCTATGGAACAGACACAGAAATACATCAGCTGGGCTGAGATGGGCTGCGCACAATGGATGCAACGTGTCCGAGCCTGCACTATATATAGACTGTATACACCACCTATAGGAGGAAACAAGCTGGGCCTCGAGAACCAAAAAACTGCCAGCTGAGGCCGAGAGCCTGAGAGCGACACAGCAGGGTGCAGAGGTCTCGTAACAAGGGGCTGCCCCGGGGTAGGGGATAGGAGTGTTTGCACATGGTGGGGCCGAACCAGACAAGTTCTATAAAATGATTCGCGAGAAAACTGCCCATAAAGTGCTAATGTCTCATGAGATTCGATTCGTGAGGTTCAGCCTCACTTCTTACCTCACTCGAGGTCCTCTTCTGTACACCTGGGTGACCCCACAGACTACAGGGGACCACTGGGACCTGGGATTGGGCCTAATGGGCCTCACTGACAACATGACCCTTTCCTACAAATGTCATGAGGTTGGTACATCCCATGTGACTGCTGAAGCCCAACCAAAGTCCTCAGTGGTCCCTGGGGGCCATGACATCACCCAGGAGGCTGGAAGATGACTCAGAGGAAGGGCTTGATATGGCGATGGGGCCCAGGATGGGTATGACATGGTGAGGGTCAGTGTTTAGATTTCAGCACCTCTCCTGGTCCTCCACTGATTACACGCTGGGGTCTATAGAGACCCTCAATTCTATAAACAATGGTTCCTATGAGGTGAACACCAAAAGTTCTGAGTTTGGATGGATCCTGAAACTTAGAAAATTTGGGATGAGTCCAATTTGTTTCAAATCAGTTTGCTCATCTCTCCCTGTGTCAGATGTTGGAACATTCTGCCGGCCCGGGGAGATTTGCCCATTGTTTCCAAAGAGGCCTCCACTTCTTAAAGGAGCTTCTCAGAAGTTTGGGGGAAGTTGCCAAGACTGGGCAGGGCTATTATCTAGCTATATGGGTAATGCCATTAGAAGGGGTTGTGGCTTACAGCTATAAGGACTCGGTTGGTGAAAGGATTGGGATTAATCTGGTTTTCAGGGGACATTGGGACGGCCATTTCCGGGCTGGTGCCCCAGAGCAGAAGGCATCGCTCTCACCAGTTGGTGCTCTTCCAGTATTGGCCTCTTCCCATTGGCATCTTGTGGGGCTTTGCAGGGTCAGACACAGTCAGCCTTGAGGTCATCGGTACATTCACAGATGGACCTTCATGTTGTAGAGGTCCATTGGAGCCTTCCCTAGATGGGGACCTGCACTGTATGAAGGTTGCTCTTTATATAGTGCACATTTGCAGCAGGTTACACCCTGGAACAACCTTCTAAGACCAAAACGCCTCACCACCACCAACGTCCCGACCCCACAGGTCCCTGCAAATAAAGTGCAAAACACAGATGTCCCAATCGAAAGTCCACATCACATCAATAAATGGAATAAACACCGACACGAGTGATATGGTGACCGATCCGGGGCCGGGGCTGGGTGAAGGGCCACTAAGGGCCCACCTAGGACTGCAGGACCCCTACCTATTACTTCCATATACTTATCCCATGGGAAACGTCATGAACTCTGTAAACCAGTTCTGTGGATCCGTCGGAGCACAAACACCAGATGTAGCAGCGGCGGCGGTGGAGACGGTCGGCTGTAAACACGGGGGGCACTGAGAATCCCGGAGGAAAGATAACAGAAAGCAGAAGATTCTCCGAGGACGGAAGATTACAAAGAAACAACAACAATCGCCAGCAGAAATCATGGCAGAGCGCCGCGGGTGAAGACAACGCAGGCTGAGGGCGACATGAAAGAGACCCACAGAGAAACAAACAAACAATACAAACAGCTCAGAGAGGCCTAAAGTGACCCAGCGAGGAGGACGGCGGCCCCAGACTAAACACGCCGCTGATCTCCGCATCGCTACAGTTATTTGTCCAGGACCCAGGCGGAGAATCTGGATCAAACCAAATTATCTGTTACTTTCCAGATGGCGGCATATTATTACCGGGCAAAAACATCATGGCGGAGAAACTCATTGTAATATTAGGTGGCGATACGGGGCCAGGAACAGAACATGAAATAAAACGGCAGTAAGATTCCCAATAATACCGACATACACTGCTGAAAATATACCATAATAATCCCAAATAATACCATTGTATTCAGGGATAGAGAGAAACAAAACTACAAGATTGATATTGGGTCAAAACTGCAGTCAGATTCAATCTGATGTGAAGGAATTCAGTCAAAATCAAAGGTAGATAATGAGCTCCCCCTAGTGGTGACTGTATAATCTGTATGTAGTGAGCTCCCCTTAGTGGTAACTGTATAATCTGTATGTAGTGAGCTCCCTCTAGTGGTGACTGTATAATCTGTATGTAGTGAGCTCCCCCTAGTAGTGACTGTATACTCTGTATGTAGTGAGCTCCCCCTAGTGGTGACTGTATAATCTGTATGTAGTGAGCTCCTCCTACTGGTGACTGTATAATCTGTATGTAGTGAGCTCTTCCTAGTGGTGACTGTATAATCTGTATGTAGTGAGCTCCTCCTAGTGGTGACTGTATAATCTGTATGTAGTGAGCTCCTCCTAGTGGTGACTGTATAATGTGTATGTAGTGAGCTCCTCCTACTGGTGACTGTATAATCTGTATGTAGTGAGCTCCCCCTAGTGGTGACTGTATAATGTGTATGTAGTGAGCTCCTCCTACTGGTGACTGTATAATCTGTATGTAGTGAGCTCTTCCTAGTGGTGACTGTATAATCTGTATGTAGTAAACTCCCCCTAGTGGTGACTGTATAATCTGTATGTAGTGAGCTCCTCCTAGTGGTGACTGTATAATCTGTATGTAGTGAGCTCCTCCTAGTGGTGAATGTATAATCTGTATGTAGTGAGCTCCTCCTAGTGGTGACTGTATAATCTGTATGTAATGAGCTCCCCCTAGTGGTGACTGTATAATCTGTATGTAGTGAGCTCCCTCTAGTGGTGACTGTATAATCTGTATGTAGTGAGCTCCCCCTAGTAGTGACTGTATAATCTGTATGTAGTGAGCTCCCCCTAGTGGTGACTGTATAATCTGTATGTAGTGAGCTCCTCCTAGTGGTGACTGTATAATGTGTATGTAGTGAGCTCCTCCTAGTGGTGACTGTATAATCTGTATGTAGTGAGCTCCTCCTAGTGGTGACTGTATAATCTGTATGTAATGAGCTCCCCCTAGTGGTGACTGTATAATCTGTATGTAGTGAGCTCCCTCTAGTGGTGACTGTATAATCTGTATGTAGTGAGCTCCCCCTAGTAGTGACTGTATAATCTGTATGTAGTGAGCTCCCTCTAGTGGTGACTGTATAATCTGTATGTAGTGAGCTCCTCCTAGTGGTGACTGTATACTCTGTATGTAGTGAGCTCCCCCTAGTGGAGACTGTATAATGTGTATGTAGTGAGCTCCCCCTAGTGGTGACTGCATAATCTGTATGTAGTGAGCTCCTCCTAGTGGTGACTGTATAATCTGTATGTAGTGAGCTCCTCCTAGTGGTGACTGTATAATCTGTATGTAGTGAGCTCCTCCTAGTGGTGACTGTATAATCTGTAAGTAGTGAGCTCCCTCTAGTGGTGACTGTATAATCTGTATGTAGTGAGCTCCTCCTAGTGGTGACTGTATAATCTGTATGTAATTAGCTCCCCCTAGTGGTGACTGTATAATCTGTATGTAGTGAGCTCCCCTCAGTGGTGACTGTATAGTGAGCTCCTCCTAGTGGTGACTGTATAATCTGTATGTAGTGAGCTCCCCCTAGTGGTGACTGTATAATCTGTATATAGTGAGCTCCCTCTAGTGGTGACTGTATAATCTGTATGTAATGAGCTCCCCCTAGTGGTGACTGTATAATCTGTATGTAGTGAGCTCCCTCTAGTGGTGACTGTATAATCTGTATGTAGTGAGCTCCCCCTAGTGGTGACTGTATAATCTGTATGTAGTGAGCTCCCCCTAGTGGTGACTGTATAATCTGTATGTAGTGAGCTCCCCCTAGTGGTGACTGTATAATCTGTATGTAGTGAGCTCCCCCTGGTGGTGACTGTATAATCTGTATGTAGTGAGCTCCCCTCAGTGGTGACTGTATAGTGAGCTCCTCCTAGTGGTGACTGTATAATCTGTATGTAGTGAGCTCCAACCTAGTGGTGACTGTATAATCTGTATGTAGTGAGCTCCCCCTAGTGGTGACTGTATAATCTGTATGTAGTGAGCTCCCCCTAGTGGTGACTGTATAATCTGTATGTAGTGAGCTCCTCCTAGTGGTGACTGTATAATCTGTATGTAGTGAGCGCCCTCTAGTGGTGACTGTATAATCTGTATGTAGTGAGCTCCCCCTAGTGGTGACTGTATAATCTGTATGTAGTGAGCTCCTCCTAGTGCTGTCTGCATAATCTGTATGTAGTGAGCTCCCCCTAGTGGTGACTGTATAATCTGTATGTAGTGAGCTCCTCCTAGTGGTAACTGTATAATCTGTATGTAGTGAGCTCCTCCTAGTGGTGACTGTATAATCTGCATGTAGTGAGCTCCTCCTAGTGGTGACTGTATAATCTGTATGTAGTGAGCTCCCCCTAGTGGTGACTGTATAATCTGTATGTAGTGAGCGCCCTCTAGTGGTGACTGTATAATCTGTATGTAGTGAGCTCCCCCTAGTGGTGACTGTATAATCTGTATGTAGTGAGCTCCTCCTAGTGCTGTCTGCATAATCTGTATGTAGTGAGCTCCCCCTAGTGGTGACTGTATAATGTGTATGTAGTGAGCTCCTCCTAGTGGTAACTGTATAATCTGTATGTAGTGAGCTCCTCCTAGTGGTGACTGTATAATCTGCATGTAGTGAGCTCCTCCTAGTGGTGACTGTATAATCTGTATGTAGTGAGCTCCCCCTAGTGGTGACTGTATAATCTGTATGTAGTGAGCGCCCTCTAGTGGTGACTGTATAATCTGTATTTAGTGAGCTCCCCCTAGTGGTGACTGTATAATCTGTATGTAGTGAGCTCCTCCTAGTGCTGTCTGCATAATCTGTATGTAGTGAGCTCCCTCTAGTGGTGACTGTATAATCTGTATGTAGTGAGCTCCCCCTAGTGGTGACTGTATAATCTGTATGTAGTGAGCTCCTCCTAGTGGTGACTGTATAATCTGTATGTAGTGAGCTCCTCCTAGTGCTGTCTGCATAATCTGTATGTAGTGAGCTCCCTCTAGTGGTGACTGTATAATCTGTATGTAGTGAGCTCCCCCTAGTGGTGACTGTATAATCTGTATGTAGTGAGCTCCTCCTAGTAGTGACTGTATAATCTGTATGTAGTGAGCTCCTCCTAGTGGTGACTGTATAATCTGCATGTAGTGAGCTCCTCCTAGAGGTGACTGTATAATCTGCATGTAGTGAGCTCCCCCTAGTGGTGACTGTATAATCTGTATGTAGTGAGCGCCCTCTAGTGGTGACTGTATAATCTGTATTTAGTGAGCTCCCCCTAGTGGTGACTGTATAATCTGTATGTAGTGAGCTCCTCCTAGTGCTGTCTGCATAATCTGTATGTAGTGAGCTCCCTCTAGTGGTGACTGTATAATCTGTATGTAGTGAGCTCCCCCTAGTGGTGACTGTATAATCTGTATGTAGTGAGCTCCTCCTAGTAGTGACTATAATCTGTATGTAGTGAGCTCCTCCTAGTGGTGACTGTATAATCTGTATGTAGTGAGCTCCTCCTAGTGCTGTCTGCATAATCTGTATGTAGTGAGCTCCCTCTAGTGGTGACTGTATAATCTGTATGTAGTGAGCTCCCCCTAGTGGTGACTGTATAATCTGTATGTAGTGAGCTCCTCCTAGTAGTGACTGTATAATCTGTATGTAGTGCGCTCCTCCTAGTGGTGACTGTATAATCTGTATGTAGTGAGCTCCTCCGAGTGGTGACTGTATAATCTGTATGTAGTGAGCTCCCTCTAGTGGTGACTGTATAATCTGTATGTAGTGAGCTCCCCCTGGTGGTGACTGTATAATCTGTATGTAGTGAGCTCCTCCTAGTGGTGACTGTATAATCTGTATGTAGTGAGCTCCCCCTAGTGGTGACTGTATAATCTGTATATAGTGAGCTCCCTCTAGTGGTGACTGTATATTCTGTATGTAATGAGCTCCCCCTAGTGGTGACTGTATAATCTGTATGTAGTGAGCTCCCCCTAGTGGTGACTGTATAATCTGTATGTAGTGAGCTCCCCCTAGTGGTGACTGTATAATCTGTATGTAGTGAGCTCCCCCTAGTGGTGACTGTATAATGTGTATGTAGTGAGCTCCTCCTAGTGGTGACTGTATAATCTGTATGTAGGGAGCTCCTCCTAGTGGTGACTGTGTAATCTGTATGTAGTGAGCTCCCCCTAGTGGAGACTGTATAATGTGTATGTAGTGAGCTCCTCCTAGTGGTGACTGTATAATCTGTATGTAGTGAGCTCCCCCTAGTGGAGACTGTATAATCTGTATGTAGTGAGCTCCTCCTAGTGGTGACTGTATAATCTGTATGTAGTGAGCTCCTCCTAGTGGTGACTGTATAATCTGTATGTAGTGAGCTCCCTCTAGTGGTGACTGTATAATGTGTATGTAGTGAGCTCCCCCTAGTGGTGACTGTATAATCTGTATGTAGTGAGCTCCCCCTAGTGGTGACTGTATAATGTGTATGTAGTGAGCTCCTCCTAGTGGTGACTGTATAATCTGTATGTAGTGAGCTCCTCCTAGTGGTGACTGTATAATCTGTATGTAGTGAGCTCCCCCTAGTGGTGACTGTATAATCTGTATATAGTGAGCTCCCTCTAGTGGTGACTGTATAATCTGTATGTAATGAGCTCCCCCTAGTGGTGACTGTATAATCTGTATGTAGTGAGCTCCCTCTAGTGGTGACTGTATAATCTGTATGTAGTGAGCTCCCTCTAGTGGTGACTGTATAATCTGTATGTAATGAGCTCCCCCTAGTGGTGACTGTATAATCTGTATGTAGTGAGCTCCCTCTAGTGGTGACTGTATAATCTGTATGTAGTGAGCTCCCCCTAGTGGTGACTGTATAATCTGTATGTAGTGAGCTCCCCCTAGTGGTGACTGTATAATCTGTATGTAGCGAGCTCCCCCTGGTGGTGACTGTATAATCTGTATGTAGTGAGCTCCCCTCAGTGGTGATTGTATAGTGAGCTCCCCCTAGTGGTGACTGTATAATCTGTATATAGTGAGCTCCCTCTACTGGTGACTGTATAATCTGTATGTAGTGAGCTCCCCCTAGTGGTGACTGTATAATCTGTATGTAGTGAGCTCCCCCTAGTGGTGACTGTATAATCTGTATGTAGTGAGCTCCCCCTAGTGGTGACTGTATAATCTGTATGTAGTGAGCTCCCCCTAGTGGTGACTGTATAATCTGTATGTAGTGAGCTCCTCCTAGTGGTGACTGTATAATCTGTATGTAGTGAGCTCCCCCTAGTGGTGACTGTATAATCTGTATGTAGTGAGCTCCTCCTAGTGCTGTCTGCATAATCTGTATGTAGTGAGCTCCCTCTAGTGGTGACTGTATAATCTGTATGTAGTGAGCTCCCTCTAGTGGTGACTGTATAATCTGTATGTAGTGAGCTCCCCCTAGTGGTGACTGTATAATCTGTATGTAGTGAGCTCCTCCTAGTAGTGACTGTATAATCTGTATGTAGTGAGCTCCTCCTAGTAGTGACTGTATAATCTGTATGTAGTGAGCTACTCCTAGTGCTGTCTGCATAATCTGCATGTAGTGAGCTCCCTCTAGTGGTGACTGTATAATCTGTATGTAGTGAGATCCCCCTAGTGGTGACTGTATAATCTGTATGTAGTGAGCTCCTCCTAGTAGTGACTGTATAATCTGTATGTAGTGAGCTCCTCCTAGTGGTGACTGTATAATCTGTATGTAGTGAGCTCCCTCTAGTGGTGACTGTATAATCTGTATGTAGTGAGCTCCTCCTAGTAGTGACTGTATAATCTGTATGTAGTGAGCTCCTCCTAGTGGTGACTGTATAATCTGTATGTAGTGAGCTCCTCCTAGTGGTGACTGTATAATCTGTATGTAGTGAGCTCCTCCGAGTGGTGACTGTATAATCTGTATGTAGTGAGCTCCCCTCAGTGGTGACTGTATAATCTGTATGTAGTGAGCTCCTCCTAGTGGTGACTGTATAATCTGTATGTAGTGAGCTCCTCCTAGTGGTGACTGTATAATCTGTATGTAGTGAGCTCCCTCTAGTGGTGACTGTATAATCTGTATGTAGTGAGCTCCCCTCAGTGGTGACTGTATAGTGAGCTCCTCCTAGTGGTGACTGTATAATCTGTATGTAGTGAGCTCCTCCTAGTGGTGACTGTATAATCTGTATGTAGTGAGCTCCCTCTAGTGGTGACTGTATAATCTGTATGTAGTGAGCTCCTCCGAGTGGTGACTGTATAATCTGTATGTAGTGAGCTCCCTCTAGTGGTGACTGTATAATCTGTATGTAGTGAGCTCCTCCTAGTGGTGACTGTATAATCTGTATGTAGTGAGCTCCCCCTGGTGGTGACT
Organism: Leptodactylus fuscus; assembly: GCF_031893055.1. Classification (NCBI taxonomy): domain Eukaryota; kingdom Metazoa; phylum Chordata; class Amphibia; order Anura; family Leptodactylidae; genus Leptodactylus; species Leptodactylus fuscus. Next base: position 37,395 of record NW_027440473.1, on the reverse strand, counting down.
GTATAATCTATATGTTGTGAGCTCCCCTCAGTGGTGACTGTATAATCTGTATGTAGTGAGCTCCCTCTAGTGGTGACTGTATAATCTGTATGTAGTGAGCTCCTCCTAGTGGTGACTGTATAATCTGTATGTAGTGAGCTCCCCCTGGTGGTGACTGTATAATCTGTATGTAGTGAGCTCCCCCTGGTGGTGACTGTATAATCTGTATGTAGTGAGCTCCCTCTAGTGGTGACTGTATAATATGTATGTAGCGAGCTCCTCCTAGTGGTGACTGTATAATCTGTATGTAGTGAGCTCCTCCTAGTGGTGACTGTATAATCTGTATGTAGTGAGCTCCCCCTAGTGGTGACTGTATAATCTGTATATAGTGAGCTCCCTCTAGTGGTGACTGTATAATCTGTATGTAATGAGCTCCCCCTAGTGGTGACTGTATAATCTGTATGTAGTGAGCTCCCTCTAGTGGTGACTGTATAATCTGTATGTAGTGAGCTCCCCCTAGTGGTGACTGTATAATGTGTATGTAGTGAGCTCCTCCTAGTGGTGACTGTATAATCTGTATGTAGTGAGCTCCTCCTAGTGGTGACTGTATAATCTGTATGAAGTGAGCTCCCCCTAGTGGTGATTGTATAATGTGTATGTAGTGAGCTCCCCCTAGTGGTGACTGTATAATCTGTATGTAGTGAGCTCCTCCTAGTGGTGACTGTATAATCTGTATGTAGTGAGCTCCCCCTAGTGGTGATTGTATAATGTGTATGTAGTGAGCTCCTCCTAGTGGTGACTGTATAATCTGTATGTAGTGAGCTCCTCCTAGTGGTGACTGTATAATCTGTATGTAGTGAGCTCCCCCTAGTGGTGACTGTATAATCTGTATGTAGTGAGCTCCCCCTAGTGGTGACTGTATAATCTGTATGTAGTGAGCTCCCTCTAGTGGTGACTGTATAATCTGTATGTAGTGAACTCCTCCGAGTGGTGACTGTATAATCTGTATGTAGTGAGCTCCCCCTAGTGGTGACTGTATAATCTGTATGTAGTGAGCTCCTCCTAGTGGTGACTGTATAATCTGTATGTAGTGAGCTCCCCCTGGTGGTGACTGTATATTCTGTATGTAGTGAGCTCCCCTCAGTGGTGACTGTATAGTGAGCTCCTCCTAGTGGTGACTGTATAATCTGTATATAGTGAGCTCCCTCTAGTGGTGACTGTATATTCTGTATGTAATGAGCTCCCCCTAGTGGTGACTGTATAATCTGTATGTAGTGAGCTCCCCCTAGTGGTGACTGTATAATCTGTATGTAGTGAGCTCCCCCTAGTGGTGACTGTATAATGTGTATGTAGTGAGCTCCCCCTAGTGGTGACTGTATAATCTGTATGTAGTGAGCTCCCTCTAGTACTGACTGTATAATCTGTATGCAGTGAGCTCCTCCTAGTGGTGACTGTATAATCTGTATGTAGGGAGCTCCTCCTAGTGGTGACTGTGTAATCTGTATGTAGTGAGCTCCCCCTAGTGGAGACTGTATAATGTGTATGTAGTGAGCTCCTCCTAGTGGTGACTGTATAATCTGTATGTAGTGAGCTCCCCCTAGTGGAGACTGTATAATCTGTATGTAGTGAGCTCCTCCTAGTGGTGACTGTATAATCTGTATGTAGTGAGCTCCTCCTAGTGGTGACTGTATAATCTGTATGTAGTGAGCTCCCTCTAGTGGTGACTGTATAATCTGTATGTAGTGAGCTCCTCCTAGTGGTGACTGTATAATCTGTATGTACTGAGCTCCCTCTAGTGGTGACTGTATAATCTGTATGTAGTGAGCTCCCTCTAGTGGTGACTGTATAATGTGTATGTAGTGAGCTCCCCCTAGTGGTGACTGTATAATCTGTATGTAGTGAGCTCCCCCTAGTGGTGACTGTATAATGTGTATGTAGTGAGCTCCTCCTAGTGGTGACTGTATAATCTGTATGTAGTGAGCTCCTCCTAGTGGTGACTGTATAATCTGTATATAGTGAGCTCCCTCTAGTGGTGACTGTATAATCTGTATGTAGTGAGCTCCTCCTAGTGGTGACTGTATAATCTGTATGTAATGAGCTCCCCCTAGTGGTGACTGTATAATCTGTATGTAGTGAGCTCCCTCTAGTGGTGACTGTATAATCTGTATGTAGTGAGCTTCTCCTAGTGGTGACTGTATAATCTGTATGTAGTGAGCTCCTCCTAGTGGTGACTGTATAATCTGTATGTAGTGAGCTCCCCCTAGTGGTGACTGTATAATCTGTATATAGTGAGCTCCCTCTAGTGGTGACTGTATAATCTGTATGTAATGAGCTCCCCCTAGTGGTGACTGTATAATCTGTATGTAGTGAGCTCCCTCTAGTGGTGACTGTATAATCTGTATGTAGTGAGCTCCCTCTAGTGGTGACTGTATAATCTGTATGTAATGAGCTCCCCCTAGTGGTGACTGTATAATCTGTATGTAGTGAGCTCCCTCTAGTGGTGACTGTATAATCTGTATGTAGTGAGCTCCCCCTAGTGGTGACTGTATAATCTTTATGTAGTGAGCTCCCCCTAGTGGTGACTGTATAATCTGTATGTAGCGAGCTCCCCCTGGTGGTGACTGTATAATCTGTATGTAGTGAGCTCCCCTCAGTGGTGATTGTATAGTGAGCTCCCCCTAGTGGTGACTGTATAATCTGTATATAGTGAGCTCCCTCTACTGGTGACTGTATAATCTGTATGTAGTGAGCTCCCCCTAGTGGTGACTGTATAATCTGTATGTAGTGAGCTCCCCCTAGTGGTGACTGTATAATCTGTATGTAGTGAGCTCCCCCTAGTGGTGACTGTATAATCTGTATGTAGTGAGCTCCCCCTAGTGGTGACTGTATAATCTGTATGTAGTGAGCTCCTCCTAGTGGTGACTGTATAATCTGTATGTAGTGAGCTCCCCCTAGTGGTGACTGTATAATCTGTATGTAGTGAGCTCCTCCTAGTGCTGTCTGCATAATCTGTATGTAGTGAGCTCCCTCTAGTGGTGACTGTATAATCTGTATGTAGTGAGCTCCCTCTAGTGGTGACTGTATAATCTGTATGTAGTGAGCTCCCCCTAGTGGTGACTGTATAATCTGTATGTAGTGAGCTCCTCCTAGTAGTGACTGTATAATCTGTATGTAGTGAGCTCCTCCTAGTGGTGACTGTATAATCTGTATGTAGTGAGCTACTCCTAGTGCTGTCTGCATAATCTGCATGTAGTGAGCTCCCTCTAGTGGTGACTGTATAATCTGTATGTAGTGAGCTCCCCCTAGTGGTGACTGTATAATCTGTATGTAGTGAGCTCCTCCTAGTAGTGACTGTATAATCTGTATGTAGTGAGCTCCTCCTAGTGGTGACTGTATAATCTGTATGTAGTGAGCTCCCTCTAGTGGTGACTGTATAATCTGTATGTAGTGAGCTCCTCCGAGTGGTGACTGTATAATCTGTATGTAGTGAGCTCCTCCTAGTGGTGACTGTATAATCTGTATGTAGTGAGCTCCCTCTAGTGGTGACTGTATAATCTGTATGTAGTGAGCTCCTCCGAGTGGTGACTGTATAATCTGTATGTAGTGAGCTCCCTCTAGTGGTGACTGTATAATCTGTATGTAGTGAGCTCCTCCTAGTGGTGACTGTATAATCTGTATGTAGTGAGCTCCCCCTGGTGGTGACTGTATAATCTGTATGTTGTGAGCTCCCCTCAGTGGTGACTGTATAATCTGTATGTAGTGAGCTCCCTCTAGTGGTGACTGTATAATCTGTATGTAGTGAGCTCCTCCTAGTGGTGACTGTATAATCTGTATGTAGTGAGCTCCCCCTGGTGGTGACTGTATAATCTGTATGTAGTGAGCTCCCCCTGGTGGTGACTGTATAATCTGTATGTAGTGAGCTCCCTCTAGTGGTGACTGTATAATATGTATGTAGTGAGCTCCTCCTAGTGGTGACTGTATAATCTGTATGTAGTGAGCTCCTCCTAGTGGTGACTGTATAATCTGTATGTAGTGAGCTCCCCCTAGTGGTGACTGTATAATCTGTATGTAGTGAGCTCCCTCTAGTGGTGACTGTATAATCTGTATGTAATGAGCTCCCCCTAGTGGTGACTGTATAATCTGTATATAGTGAGCTCCCTCTAGTGGTGACTGTATAATCTGTATGTAATGAGCTCCCCCTAGTGGTGACTGTATAATCTGTATGTAGTGAGCTCCCTCTAGTGGTGACTGTATAATCTGTATGTAGTGAGCTCCCCCTAGTGGTGACTGTATAATGTGTATGTAGTGAGCTCCTCCTAGTGGTGACTGTATAATCTGTATGTAGTGAGCTCCTCCTAGTGGTGACTGTATAATCTGTATGAAGTGAGCTCCCCCTAGTGTAGACTGTATAATGTGTATGTAGTGAGCTCCTCCTAGTGGTGACTGTATAATCTGTATGTAGTGAGCTCCTCCTAGTGGTGACTGTATAATCTGTATGTAGTGAGCTCCTCCTAGTGGTGACTGTATAATCTGTATGTAGTGAGCTCCCCCTAGTGGTGATTGTATAATGTGTATGTAGTGAGCTCCTCCTAGTGGTGACTGTATAATCTGTATGTATTGAGCTCCTCCTAGTGGTGACTGTATAATCTGTATGTATTGAGCTCCCTCTAGTGGTGACTGTATAATCTGTATGTAGTGAGCTCCTCCGAGTGGTGACTGTATAATCAGTATGTAGTGAGCTCCCTCTAGTGGTGACTGTATAATCTGTATGTAGTGAGCTCCCCCTAGTGGTGACTGTATAATCTGTATGTAGTGAGCTCCCCCTGGTGGTGACTGTATAATCTGTATGTAGTGCGCTCCCCTCAGTGGTGACTGTATAGTGAGCTCCTCCTAGTGGTGACTGTATAATCTGTATGTAGTGAGCTCCCCCTAGTGGTGACTGTATAATCTGTATGTAATGAGCTCCCCCTAGTGGTGACTGTATAATCTGTATGTAGTGAGCTCCCTCTAGTGGTGACAGTATAATCTGTATGTAGTGAGCTCCCCCTAGTGGTGACTGTATAATCTGTATGTAGTGAGCTCCCTCTAGTGGTGACAGTATAATCTGTATGTAGTGAGCTCCCCCTAGTGGTGACTGTATAATCTGTATGCAGTGAGCTCCCCCTAGTGGTGACTGTATAATCTGTATGTAGTGAGCTCCTCCTAGTGCTGTCTGCATAATCTGTATGTAGTGAGCTCCCCCTAGTGGTGACTGTATAATGTGTGTGTAGTGAGCTCCTCCTAGTGGTAACTGTATAATCTGTATGTAGTGAGCTCCTCCTAGTGGTGACTGTATAATCTGCATGTAGTGAGCTCCCCCTAGTGGTGACTGTATAATCTGTATGTAGTGAGCGCCCTCTAGTGGTGACTGTATAATCTGTATGTAGTGAGCTCCCCCTAGTGGTGACTGTATAATCTGTATGTAGTGAGCTCCCCCTAGTGGTGACTATTATCTGTATGTAGTGAGCTCCCTCTAGTGGTGACTGTATAATCTGTATGCAGTGAGCTCCTCCTAGTGGTGACTGTATAATCTGTATGTAGTGAGCTCCTCCTAGTGGTGACTGTATAATCTGTATGTAGTGAGCTCCCTCTAGTGGTGACTGTATAATCTGTATGCAGTGAGCTCCTCCTAGTGGTGACTGTATAATCTGTATGTAGTGAGCTCCCTCTAGTGGTGACTGTATAATCTGTATGCAGTGAGCTCCTCCTAGTGGTGACTGTATAATCTGTATGTAGTGAGCTCCCTCTAGTGGTGACTGTATAATCTGTATGTAGTGAGCTCCTCCTAGTGGTGACTGTATAATCTGTATGTAGTGAGCTCCCTCTAGTGGTGACTGTATAATCTGTATGTAGTGAGCTCCTCCTAGTGGTGACTGTATAATCTGTATGTAGTGAGCTCCCTCTAGTGGTGACTGTATAATCTGTATGTAGTGAGCTCCTCCGAGTGGTGACTGTATAATCTGTATGTAGTGAGCTCCTCCTAGTGGTGACTGTATAATCTGTATGTAGTGAGCTCCCTCTAGTGGTGACTGTATAATCTGTATGTAGTGAGCTCCTCCGAGTGGTGACTGTATAATCTGTATGTAGTGAGCTCCCTCTAGTGGTGACTGTATAATCTGTATGTAGTGAGCTCCTCCTAGTGGTGACTGTATAATCTGTATGTAGTGAGCTCCCCCTGGTGGTGACTGTATAATCTGTATGTTGTGAGCTCCCCTCAGTGGTGACTGTATAATCTGTATGTAGTGAGCTCCCTCTAGTGGTGACTGTATAATCTGTATGTAGTGAGCTCCTCCTAGTGGTGACTGTATAATCTGTATGTAGTGAGCTCCCCCTGGTGGTGACTGTATAATCTGTATGTAGTGAGCTCCCCCTGGTGGTGACTGTATAATCTGTATGTAGTGAGCTCCCTCTAGTGGTGACTGTATAATATGTATGTAGTGAGCTCCTCCTAGTGGTGACTGTATAATCTGTATGTAGTGAGCTCCTCCTAGTGGTGACTGTATAATCTGTATGTAGTGAGCTCCCCCTAGTGGTGACTGTATAATCTGTATATAGTGAGCTCCCTCTAGTGGTGACTGTATAATCTGTATGTAATGAGCTCCCCCTAGTGGTGACTGAATAATCTGTATGTAGTGAGCTCCCTCTAGTGGTGACTGTATAATCTGTATGTAGTGAGCTCCTCCTAGTGGTGACTGTATAATCTGTATGTAGTGAGCTCCCTCTAGTGGTGACTGTATAATCTGTATGTAGTGAGCTCCTCCGAGTGGTGACTGTATAATCTGTATGTAGTGAGCTCCCTCTAGTGGTGACTGTATAATCTGTATGTAGTGAGCTCCCCCTAGTGGTGACTGTATAATCTGTATGTAGTGAGCTCCTCCTAGTGGTGACTGTATAATCTGTATGTAGTGAGCTCCTCCTGGTGGTGACTGTATATTCTGTATGTAGTGAGCTCCCCTCAGTGGTGACTGTATAGTGAGCTCCTCCTAGTGGTGACTGTATAATCTGTATGTAGTGAGCTCCCACTAGTGGTGACTGAATAATCTGTATATAGTGAGCTCCATCTAGTGGTGACTGTATAATCTGTATGTAATGAGCTCCTCCTAGTGGTGACTGTATAATCTGTATGTAGTGAGCTCCCCCTGGTGGTGACTGTATAATCTGTATGTTGTGAGCTCCCCTCAGTGGTGACTGTATAATCTGTATGTAGTGAGCTCCCTCTAGTGGTGACTGTATAATCTGTATGTAGTGAGCTCCTCCTAGTGGTGACTGTATAATCTGTATGTAGTGAGCTCCCCCTGGTGGTGACTGTATAATCTGTATGTAGTGAGCTCCCTCTAGTGGTGACTGTATAATATGTATGTAGTGAGCTCCCCCTAGTGGTGACTGTATAATCTGTATGTAGTGAGCTCCTCCTAGTGGTGACTGTATAATCTGTATGTAGTGAGCTCCCCCTGGTGGTGACTGCATAATCTGTATGTAGTGAGCTCCCCCTAGTGGTGACTGTATAATCTGTATGTAGTGAGCTCCTCCTAGTGGTGACTGTATAATCTGTATGTAGTGAGCGCCCTCTAGTGGTGACTGTATAATCTGTATGCAGTGAGCTCCCCCTAGTGGTGACTGTATAATCTGTATGTAGTGAGCTCCCCCTAGTGGTGACTGTATAATCTGTATGTAGTGAGCTCCCCCTAGTGGTGACTGTATAATCTGTATGTAGTGAGCTCCCCCTAGTGGTGACTGTATAATCTGTATGTAGTGAGCTCCCCCTAGTGGTGACTGTATAATCTGTATGCAGTGAGCTCCCCCTAGTGGTGACTGTATAATCTGTATGTAGTGAGCTCCCCCTAGTGGTGACTGTATAATCTGTATGTAGTGAGCTCCCCCTAGTGGTGACTGTATAATCTGTATGCAGTGAGCTCCCCCTAGTGGTGACTGTATAATCTGTATGTAGTGAGCTCCCCCTAGTGGTGACTGTATAATCTGTATGTAGTGAGCTCCCCCTAGTGGTGGCTGTATAATCTGTATGTAGTGAGCTCCTCCTAGTGGTGACTGTATAATCTGTATGTAGTGAGCTCCCCCTGGTGGTGACTGTATAATCTGTATGTAGTGAGCTCCCCTCAGTGGTGACTGTATAGTGAGCTCCTCCTAGTGGTGACTGTATAATCTGTATGTAGTGAGCTCCCCCTAGTGGTGACTGTATAATCTGTATGTAATGAGCTCCCCCTAGTGGTGACTGTATAATCTGTATGTAGTGAGCTCCCCCTAGTGGTGACTGTATAATCTGTATGCAGTGAGCTCCCCCTAGTGGTGACTGTATAATCTGTATGTAGTGAGCTCCCCCTAGTGGTGACTGTATAATCTGTATGTAGTGAGCTCCCTCTAGTGGTGACAGTATAATCTGTATGTAGTGAGCTCCCCCTAGTGGTGACTGTATAATCTGTATGTAGTGAGCTCCCCCTAGTGGTGACTGTATAATCTGTATGCAGTGAGCTCCCCCTAGTGGTGACTGTATAATCTGTATGTAGTGAGCTCCTCCTAGTGCTGTCTGCATAATCTGTATGTAGTGAGCTCCCCCTAGTGGTGACTGTATAATGTGTGTGTAGTGAGCTCCCCCTAGTGGTGACTGTATAATCTGTATGTAGTGAGCTCCCCCTAGTAGTGACTGTATAATCTGTATGTAGTGAGCTCCTCCTAGTGGTGACTGTATAATCTGTATGTACTGAGCTCCCTCTAGTGGTGACTGTATAATCTGTATGTAGTGAGCTCCCTCTAGTGGTGACTGTATAATCTGTATGTAGTGAGCTCCCCCTGGTGGTGACTGTATAATCTGTATGTATTGAGCTTCTCCTAGTGGTGACTGTATAATCTGTATGTAGTGAGCTCCCCCTGGTGGTGAATGTATAATCTGTATGTAGTTAGCTCCCCTCAGTGGTGACTGTATAGTGAGCTCCTCCTAGTGGTGACTGTATAATCTGTATGTAATGAGCTCCCCCTAGTGGTGACTGTATAATCTGTATGTAGTGAGCTCCCCCTAGTGGTGACTGTATAATCTGTATGTAGTGAGCTCCCCCTAGTGGTGACTGTATAATCTGTATATAGTGAGCTCCCTCTAGTGGTGACTGTATAATCTGTATGTAATGAGCTCCCCCTAGTGGTGACTGTATAATCTGTATGTAGTGAGCTCCCTCTAGTGGTGACTGTATAATCTGTATGTAGTGAGCTCCCCCTAGTGGTGACTGTATAATCTGTATGTAGTGAGCTCCTCCTAGTGCTGTCTGCATATTCTGTATGTAGTGAGCTTCCCCTAGTGGTGACTGTATAATCTGTATGTAGTGAGCTCCCCCTAGTGGTGACTGTATAATCTGTATGTAGTGAGCTCCCTCTAGTGGTGACTGTATAATCTGTATGTAGCGAGCTCCTCCTAGTGGTGACTGTATAATCTGTATGTAGTGAGCTCCCCCTAGTGGTGACTGTATAATCTGTATATAGTGAGATCCCTCTAGTGGTGACTGTATAATCTGTATGTAGTGAGCTCCCTCTAGTGGTGACTGTATAATCTGTATGTAGCGAGCTCCTCCTAGTGGTGACTGTATAATCTGTATGTAGTGAGCTCCCCCTAGTGGTGACTGTATAATCTGTATATAGTGAGATCCCTCTAGTGGTGACTGTATAATCTGTATGTAGTGAGCTCCCCCTAGTGGTGACTGTATAATCTGTAGGTAGTGAGCTCCCCCTAGTGGTGACTGTATAATCTGTATGTAGTGAGCTCCCCCTAGTGGTGACTGTACAATCTGAATGTAGTGAGCTCCCCCTAGTGGTGACTGTATAATCTGTATGTAGTGAGCTCCTCCTAGTGGTGACTGTATAATCTGTATGTAGTGAGCGCCCTCTAGTGGTGACTGTATAATCTGTATTTAGTGAGCTCCCCCTAGTGGTGATTGTATAATCTGTATGTAGTGAGCTCCTCCTAGTAGTGACTGTATAATCTGTATGTAGTGAGCTCCTCCTAGTGGTGACTGTATAATCTGTATGTAGTGAGCTCCCTCTAGTGGTGACTGTATAATCTGTATGTAGTGAGCTCCTCCTAGTGGTGACTGTATAATCTGTATGTAGTGAGCTCCCTCTAGTGGTGACTGTATAATCTGTATGTAGTGAGCTCCTCCTAGTGGTGACTGTATAATCTGTATGTAGTGAGCTCCCCCTGGTGGTGACTGTATAATCTGTATGTAGTGAGCTCCCCTCAGTGGTGACTGTATAGTGAGCTCCTACTAGTGGTGACTGTATAATCTGTATGTAGTTAGCTCCCCCTAGTGGTGACTGTATAATCTGTATATAGTGAGCTCCCTCTAGTGGTGACTGTATAATCTGTATGTAATGAGCTCCCCCTAGTGGTGACTGTATAATCTGTATGTAGTGAGCTCCCTCTAGTGGTGACTGTATAATCTGTATGTAGTGAGCTCCCCCTAGTGGTGACTGTATAATCTGTATGTAGTGAGCTCCCCCTAGTGGTGACTGTATAATCTGTATGTAGTGAGCTCCTCCTAGTGGTGACTGTATAATCTGTATGTAGTGAGTTCCCCTTAGTGGTGACTGTATAATCTGTATGTAGTGAGCTCCTCCTGGTGGTAACTGTATAATCTGTATATAGTGAGCTCCCTCTAGTGGTGACTGTATAATCTGTATGTAGTGAGCTCCCTCTAGTGGTGACTGTATAATCTGTATATAGTGAGCTCCCCCTAGTGGTGACTGTATATTTTGTATGTAGTGAGCTCCTCCCAGTGGTGACTGTATAATCTGTATGTAGTGAGCTCCCCCTAGTGGTGACTGTATAATCTGTATGTAGTGAGCTCCCCCTAGTGGTGACTGTATAATCTGTATATAGTGAGCTCCCTCTAGTGGTGACTGTATAATGTGTATGTAGTGAGCTCCACCTAGTGGTGACTGTATAATCTGTATGTAGTGAGCTCCATCTAGTGGTGACTGTATAATCTGTATGTAGTGAGCTCCCCCTAGTGGTGACTGTATAATCTGTATGCAGTGAGCTCCCCCTAGTGGTGACTGTATAATCTGTATGTAGTGAGCTCCCTCTAGTGGTGACTGTATAATCTGTATTTAGTGAGCTCCCTCTAGTTGTGACTGTATAATCTGTATGTAGTGAGCTCCCTCTAGTGTTGACTGTATAATGTGTGTGTAGTGAGCTCCCCCAAGTGGTGACTGTATAATCTGTATGTAGTGAGCTCCCTCTAGTGGTGACTGTATAATCTGTATGTAGTGAGCTCCCTCTAGTGTTGACTGTATAATGTGTATGTATTGAGCTCCCCCTAGTGGTGACTGTATAATCTGTATGTAGTGAGCTCCCCCAAGTGGTGACTGTATAATCTGTATGTGGTGAGCTACTCCTAGTGGTGACTGTATAATCTGTATGTAGTGAGCTCCCCCTAGTGGTGACTGTATAATCTGTATGTAGTGAGCTCCTCCTAGTGGTGGCTGTATAATCTGTATGTAGTGAGCTCCCCCTAGTGGTGACTGTATAATCTGTATGTAGTGAGCTCCTCCTAGTGGTGACTGTATAATCTGTATGTAGTGAGCTCCCTGTAGTGGTGACTGTATAATCTGTATGTAGTGAGCTCCCTCTAGTGGTGACTGTATAATCTGTATGTAGTGAGCTCCCTCTAGTGTTGACTGTATAATGTGTATGTATTGAGCTCCCCCTAGTGGTGACTGTATAATCTGTATGTAGTGAGCTCCCCCAAGTGGTGACTGTATAATCTGTATGTGGTGAGCTACTCCTAGTGGTGACTGTATAATCTGTATATAGTGAGCTCCCCCTAGTGGTGACTGTATAATCTGTATGTAGTGAGCTCCTCCTAGTGGTGGCTGTATAATCTGTATGTAGTGAGCTCCCCCTAGTGGTGACTGTATAATCTGTATGTAGTGAGCTCCTCCTAGTGGTGACTGTATAATCTGTATGTAGTGAGCTCCCTGTAGTGGTGACTGTATAATCTGTATGTAGTGAGCTCCCCCTAGTGGTGACTGTATAATCTGTATGTAGTGAGCTCCCCCTAGTGGTGACTGTATAATCTGTATGTAGTGAGCTCCTCCTAGTGGTGACTGTATAATCTGTATGAAGTGAGCTCCTCCTGGTGGTAACTGTATAATCTGTATATAGTGAGCTCCCTCTAGTGGTGACTGTATAATCTGTATGTAGTGAGCTCCCCCTAGTGGTGACTGTATAATCTGTATGTAGTGAGCTCCTGCTAGTGGTGACTGTATAATCTGTATGTAGTGAGCTCCCCCTAGTGGTGACTGTATAATCTGTATGAAGTGAGCTCCTCCTGGTGGTAACTGTATAATCTGTATATAGTGAGCTCCCTCTAGTGGTGACTGTATAATCTGTATGTAGTGAGCTCCTCCTAGTGGTGACTGTATAATCTGTATGTAGTGAGCTCCCCCTAGTGGTGACTGTATAATCTGTATGTAGTGAGCTCCTCCTAGTGGTGACTGTATAATCTGTATGTAGTGAGCTCCTCCTAATGGTGACTGTATAATCTGTATGTAGTGAGCTCCCCCTAGTAGTGACTGTATAATCTGTATGTAGTGAGCTCCCCCAAGTGGTGACTGTATAATCTGTATGTAGTGAGCTCCTCCTAATGGAGACTGTATAATCTGTATGTAGTGAGCTCCCCCTAGTGGTGACTGTATAATCTGTATGTAGTGAGCTCCTCCTAGTGGTGGCTGTATAATCTGTATGTAGTGAGCTCCCCCTAGTGGTGACTGTATAATCTGTATGTAGTGAGCTCCTCCTAGTGGTGACTGTATAATCTGTATGTAGTGAGCTCCCCTAGTGGTGACTGTATAATCTGTATGTAGTGAGCTCCTCCGAGTGGTGACTGTATAATCTGTATGTAGTGAGCTCCCCCTAGTGGTGACTGTATAATCTGTATGTAGTGAGCTCCCCCTGGTGGTGACTGTGTAATCTGTATGTAGTGAGCTCCCCCTAGTGGTGACTGTATAATCTGTATGTAGTGAGCTCCCCCTAGTGGTGACTGTATAATCTGTATGTAGTGAGCTCCCCCTAGTGGTGACTGTATAATCTGTATGTAGTGAGCTCCCCCTAGTGGTGACTGTATAATCTGTATGTAGTGAGCTCCTCCTAGTGGTGACTGTATAATCTGTATGTAGTGAGCTCCCCCTAGTGGTGACTGTATAATCTGTATGTGGTGAGCTACTCCTAGTGGTGACTGTATAATCTGTATATAGTGAGCTCCCCCTAGTGGTGACTGTATAATCTGTATGTAGTGAGCTCCCCCTAGTGGTGACTGTATAATCTGTATATAGTGAGATCCCTCTAGTGGTGACTGTATAATCTGTATGTAGTGAGCTCCCTCTAGTGGTGACTGTATAATCTGTATGTAGCGAGCTCCTCCTAGTGGTGACTGTATAATCTGTATGTAGTGAGCTCCCCCTAGTGGTGACTGTATAATCTGTATATAGTGAGATCCCTCTAGTGGTGACTGTATAATCTGTATGTAGTGAGCTCCCCCTAGTGGTGACTGTATAATCTGTAGGTAGTGAGCTCCCCCTAGTGGTGACTGTATAATCTGTATGTAGTGAGCTCCCCCTAGTGGTGACTGTACAATCTGAATGTAGTGAGCTCCCCCTAGTGGTGTCTGTATAATCTGTATGTAGTGAGCTCCTCCTAGTGGTGACTGTATAATCTGTATGTAGTGAGCGCCCTCTAGTGGTGACTGTATAATCTGTATTTAGTGAGCTCCCCCTAGTGGTGATTGTATAATCTGTATGTAGTGAGCTCCTCCTAGTAGTGACTGTATAATCTGTATGTAGTGAGCTCCTCCTAGTGGTGACTGTATAATCTGTATGTAGTGAGCTCCCTCTAGTGGTGACTGTATAATCTGTATGTAGTGAGCTCCTCCTAGTGGTGACTGTATAATCTGTATGTAGTGAGCTCCCTCTAGTGGTGACTGTATAATCTGTATGTAGTGAGCTCCTCCTAGTGGTGACTGTATAATCTGTATGTAGTGAGCTCCCCCTGGTGGTGACTGTATAATCTGTATGTAGTGAGCTCCCCTCAGTGGTGACTGTATAGTGAGCTCCTACTAGTGGTGACTGTATAATCTGTATGTAGTTAGCTCCCCCTAGTGGTGACTGTATAATCTGTATATAGTGAGCTCCCTCTAGTGGTGACTGTATAATCTGTATGTAATGAGCTCCCCCTAGTGGTGACTGTATAATCTGTATGTAGTGAGCTCCCTCTAGTGGTGACTGTATAATCTGTATGTAGTGAGCTCCCCCTAGTGGTGACTGTATAATCTGTATGTAGTGAGCTCCCCCTAGTGGTGACTGTATAATCTGTATGTAGTGAGCTCCTCCTAGTGGTGACTGTATAATCTGTATGTAGTGAGTTCCCCTTAGTGGTGACTGTATAATCTGTATGTAGTGAGCTCCTCCTGGTGGTAACTGTATAATCTGTATATAGTGAGCTCCCTCTAGTGGTGACTGTATAATCTGTATGTAGTGAGCTCCCTCTAGTGGTGACTGTATAATCTGTATATAGTGAGCTCCCCCTAGTGGTGACTGTATATTTTGTATGTAGTGAGCTCCTCCCAGTGGTGACTGTATAATCTGTATGTAGTGAGCTCCCCCTAGTGGTGACTGTATAATCTGTATGTAGTGAGCTCCCCCTAGTGGTGACTGTATAATCTGTATATAGTGAGCTCCCTCTAGTGGTGACTGTATAATGTGTATGTAGTGAGCTCCACCTAGTGGTGACTGTATAATCTGTATGTAGTGAGCTCCATCTAGTGGTGACTGTATAATCTGTATGTAGTGAGCTCCCCCTAGTGGTGACTGTATAATCTGTATGCAGTGAGCTCCCCCTAGTGGTGACTGTATAATCTGTATGTAGTGAGCTCCCTCTAGTGGTGACTGTATAATCTGTATTTAGTGAGCTCCCTCTAGTTGTGACTGTATAATCTGTATGTAGTGAGCTCCCTCTAGTGTTGACTGTATAATGTGTGTGTAGTGAGCTCCCCCAAGTGGTGACTGTATAATCTGTATGTAGTGAGCTCCCTCTAGTGGTGACTGTATAATCTGTATGTAGTGAGCTCCCTCTAGTGTTGACTGTATAATGTGTATGTATTGAGCTCCCCCTAGTGGTGACTGTATAATCTGTATGTAGTGAGCTCCCCCAAGTGGTGACTGTATAATCTGTATGTGGTGAGCTACTCCTAGTGGTGACTGTATAATCTGTATGTAGTGAGCTCCCCCTAGTGGTGACTGTATAATCTGTATGTAGTGAGCTCCTCCTAGTGGTGGCTGTATAATCTGTATGTAGTGAGCTCCCCCTAGTGGTGACTGTATAATCTGTATGTAGTGAGCTCCTCCTAGTGGTGACTGTATAATCTGTATGTAGTGAGCTCCCTGTAGTGGTGACTGTATAATCTGTATGTAGTGAGCTCCCTCTAGTGGTGACTGTATAATCTGTATGTAGTGAGCTCCCTCTAGTGTTGACTGTATAATGTGTATGTATTGAGCTCCCCCTAGTGGTGACTGTATAATCTGTATGTAGTGAGCTCCCCCAAGTGGTGACTGTATAATCTGTATGTGGTGAGCTACTCCTAGTGGTGACTGTATAATCTGTATATAGTGAGCTCCCCCTAGTGGTGACTGTATAATCTGTATGTAGTGAGCTCCTCCTAGTGGTGGCTGTATAATCTGTATGTAGTGAGCTCCCCCTAGTGGTGACTGTATAATCTGTATGTAGTGAGCTCCTCCTAGTGGTGACTGTATAATCTGTATGTAGTGAGCTCCCTGTAGTGGTGACTGTATAATCTGTATGTAGTGAGCTCCCCCTAGTGGTGACTGTATAATCTGTATGTAGTGAGCTCCCCCTAGTGGTGACTGTATAATCTGTATGTAGTGAGCTCCTCCTAGTGGTGACTGTATAATCTGTATGAAGTGAGCTCCTCCTGGTGGTAACTGTATAATCTGTATATAGTGAGCTCCCTCTAGTGGTGACTGTATAATCTGTATGTAGTGAGCTCCCCCTAGTGGTGACTGTATAATCTGTATGTAGTGAGCTCCTGCTAGTGGTGACTGTATAATCTGTATGTAGTGAGCTCCCCCTAGTGGTGACTGTATAATCTGTATGAAGTGAGCTCCTCCTGGTGGTAACTGTATAATCTGTATATAGTGAGCTCCCTCTAGTGGTGACTGTATAATCTGTATGTAGTGAGCTCCTCCTAGTGGTGACTGTATAATCTGTATGTAGTGAGCTCCCCCTAGTGGTGACTGTATAATCTGTATGTAGTGAGCTCCTCCTAGTGGTGACTGTATAATCTGTATGTAGTGAGCTCCTCCTAATGGTGACTGTATAATCTGTATGTAGTGAGCTCCCCCTAGTAGTGACTGTATAATCTGTATGTAGTGAGCTCCCCCAAGTGGTGACTGTATAATCTGTATGTAGTGAGCTCCTCCTAATGGAGACTGTATAATCTGTATGTAGTGAGCTCCCCCTAGTGGTGACTGTATAATCTGTATGTAGTGAGCTCCTCCTAGTGGTGGCTGTATAATCTGTATGTAGTGAGCTCCCCCTAGTGGTGACTGTATAATCTGTATGTAGTGAGCTCCTCCTAGTGGTGACTGTATAATCTGTATGTAGTGAGCTCCCCTAGTGGTGACTGTATAATCTGTATGTAGTGAGCTCCTCCGAGTGGTGACTGTATAATCTGTATGTAGTGAGCTCCCCCTAGTGGTGACTGTATAATCTGTATGTAGTGAGCTCCCCCTGGTGGTGACTGTGTAATCTGTATGTAGTGAGCTCCCCCTAGTGGTGACTGTATAATCTGTATGTAGTGAGCTCCCCCTAGTGGTGACTGTATAATCTGTATGTAGTGAGCTCCCCCTAGTGGTGACTGTATAATCTGTATGTAGTGAGCTCCCCCTAGTGGTGACTGTATAATCTGTATGTAGTGAGCTCCTCCTAGTGGTGACTGTATAATCTGTATGTAGTGAGCTCCCCCTAGTGGTGACTGTATAATCTGTGTGTATCTGACTCAATTTTTTTTTTGCTTATCTGACTTCTAGCGGGGTGCACATCTGACTCTTAGCGGGGTGCACATCTGACTCTTAGAGGGGTGCACAGCTTACTCTTAGCGGGGTGCACAGCTGACTCCTCGCAGGGTTCACATCTGACTCTTAGAGGGGTGCACAGTGAGACTTAGTGGAGTGTAAATCTGACTCTTTGCGGGGTTCACATCTGACTCTTAGAGGGGTGCACAGTGACTCTTAGCAGGGTTCACATCTGACTCTTAGCGGGGTGCACAGTGACTCTTAGCGGGGTGCACATCTGACTCTTAGCAGGATTCACATCTGACTCTTAGCGGGGTGCACATCTGACTCTTAGCGGGGTGCAGAATGACTCTTAGCGGGGTGCACATCTGACTCTTAGCGGGGTGCACATCTGACTCTTAGCGGGGTGCACAGTGAGTCTTAGTGGAGTGTAAATCTGACTCTTAGCAGGGTTCTCATCTGACTCTTAGAGGGGTGCACAGTGACTCTTAGCAGGGTTCACATCTGACTCTTAGCGGGGTGCACAGTGACTCTTAGCGGTGTGCACATCTGACTCTTAGCAGTGTTCACATCTGACTCTTAGCGGGGTACACAGTGACTCTTAGCGGGGTGCACAGTGACTCTTAGCAGGGTGCACAGTGACTCTTAGCGGGGTACACAGTGACTCTTAGCGGGGTGCACAGTGACTCTTAGCAGGGTGCACAGTGACTCTTAGCGGGGTACACAGTGACTCTTAGCAGTGTTCATATCTGACTCTTAGCGGGGTGCACAGTGACTCTTAGCGGGGTACACAGTGACTCTTAGCAGGGTGCACAGTGACTCTTAGCAGTGTTCACATCTGACTCTTAGCAGGGTGCACAGTGACTCTTAGCAGTGTTCATATCTGACTCTTAGCAGGGTGCACAGTGACTCTTAGCAGTGTTCACATCTGACTCTTAGCGGGGTGCACAGTGACTCTTAGCAGGGTTTACATCTGACTCTTAGCGGGGTGCACATCTGACTCTTAGCGGGGTGCACAGCTGACTCTTAGCAGGATTCACATCTGACTCTTAGCGGGGTACACAGTGACTCTTAGCAGGATTCACATCTGACTCTTAGCAGGATTCACATCTGACTCTTAGCAGGGTTCACATCTGACTCTTAGCAGGATTCACATCTGACTCTTAGCGGGGTGCACATCTGACTCTTAGCGGGGTGCACAGCTGACTCTTAGCAGGATTCACATCTGACTCTTAGCAGGGTTCACATCTGACTCTTAGCGGGTTGCACAGTGACTCTTAGCAGTGTTCACATCTGACTCTTAGCGGGGTACACAGTGACTCTTAGCGGGGTGCACAGTAACTCTTAGCAGTGTTCACATCTGACTCTTAGCAGTGTTCACATCTGACTCTTAGCAGGGTGCACAGTGACTCTTAGCGGGGTGCACAGCTGACTCTTAGCGGGGTGCACATCTGACTCTTAGCAGTGTTCACATCTGACTCTTAGCGGGGTGCACAGTAACTCTTAGCAGTGTTCACATCTGACTCTTAGCAGTGTTCACATCTGACTCTTAGCGGGGTGCGCAGTGACTCCTAGCAGTGTTCACATCTGACTCTTAGCGGGGTGCACAGTGACTCTTAGCAGGGTTCACATCTGACTCTTAGCGGGGTGCACATCTGACTCTTAGCGGGGTGCACAGTAACTCTTAGCAGTGTTCACATCTGACTCTTAGCAGTGTTCACATCTGACTCTTAGCAGTGTTCACATCTGACTCTTAGCGGGGTGCACAGTAACTCTTAGCAGTGTTCACATCTGACTCTTAGCAGTGTTCACATCTGACTCTTAGCGGGGTGCGCAGTGACTCCTAGCAGTGTTCACATCTGACTCTTAGCGGGGTGCACAGTGACTCTTAGCAGTGTTCACATCTGACTCTTAGAGGGCTGCACAGCTGACTCTTAGCAGGGTTCACATCTGACTCTTAGCAGGATTCACATCTGACTCTTAGCGGGGTGCACAGTGACTCTTAGCAGGGTGCACATCTGACTCTTAGCGGGGTACACAGTGACTCTTAGCAGGTTGCACAGTGACTCTTAGCAGTGTTCACATCTGACTCTTAGCAGTGTTCACATCTGACTCTTAGCGGGGTGCACAGTGACTCTTAGCGGGGTGCACAGTGACTCTTAGCAGTGTTCACATCTGACTCTTAGCGGGGTGCACAGTGACTCTTAGCGGGGTTCACATCTCACTCTTAGAGGGGTGCACAGTGACTCTTAGCAGGGTTCACATCTGACTCTTAGCGGTGTGCACATCTGACTCTTAGCGGGGTGCACAGTGACTCTTAGAGGGGTGCACGGCTGACACTTAGCGGGGTGCACAGCTGACTCTTAGCAGGCTTCACAGCTGACTCTTAGCAGGATTCACATCTGACTCTTATCGGGGTGCACAGTGACTCTTAGCAGGGTGCACATCTGAATCTTAGCGGGGTGCAGAGTAACTCTTAGCAGGGTTCACATATGACTTAGCGGGGTGCACAGTGACTCTTAGCGGGTTGCACAGTGACTCTTAGCAGGGTGCACATCTGACTCTTAGCGGGGTGCACAGTGACTCTTAGCGGGGTGCACAGTGACTCTTAGCAGGGTGCACATCTGACTCTTAGCGGGGTGCAGAGTGACTCTTAGCAGGGTTCACATCTGACTTAGCAGGGTGCACAGTGACTCTTAGCAGGGTTCACATCTGACTCTTAGCGGGGTGCACAGCTGACTCTTAGCGGGGTGCACATCTGACTCTTAGCAGTGTTCACATCTGACTCTTAGCGGGGTGCACAGTGACTCTTAGCGGGGTGCACATCTGACTCTTAGCGGGGTGCACATCTGACTCTTAGCGGGGTACACAGTGACTCTTAGCGGGGTGCACATCTGACTCTTAGCGGGGTGAACAGTGACTCTTAGCGGGGTGCACAGTGACTCTTAGCAGGGTGCACATCTGACTCTTAGCGGGGTGCAGAGTGACTCTTAGCAGGGTTCACATCTGACTTAGCAGGGTGCACAGTGACTCGTAGCGGGGTGCACATCTGACTCTTAGCGGGGTGCACAGTGACTCTTAGCGGGGTACACAGTGACTCTTAGCGGGTTGCACAGTGACTCTTAGCAGTGTTCACATCTGACTCTTAGCGGGTTGCACATCTGACTCTTAGCGGGGTGCACAGTGACTCTTAGCGGGGTGCACAGTGACTCTTAGCAGGGTGCACAGTGACTCTTAGCAGGGTGCACAGTGACTCTTAGCAGGGTGCACAGTGACTCTTAGCGGGGTACACAGTGACTCTTAGCGGGTTGCACAGTGACTCTTAGCGGGGTACACAGTGACTCTTAGCGGGGTGCACAGCTGACTCTTAGCAGGGTTCACATCTGACTCTTATCGGGGTGCACAGTGACTCTTAGCAGGGTTCACATCTGACTCTTATCGGGGTGCACAGTGACTCTTAGCGGGGTGCACATCTGACTCTTAGCGGGTTGCACAGTGACTCTTAGCAGGGTTCACATCTGACTCTTAGCAGTGTTCACATCTGACTCTTAGCGGGGTGCACAGTGACTCTTAGCGGGGTGCACAGCTGACTCTTAGCGGGGTGCACATCTGACTCTTAGCAGGATTCACATCTGACTCTTAGAGGGGTGCACAGTGACTCTTAGCAGGGTTTACATCTGACTCTTAGCGGGGTGCACAGTGACTCTTAGCGGGGTGCACAGTGACTCTTAGCAGTGTTCACATCTGACTCTTAGCAGGATTCACATCTGACTCTTAGCGGGGTGCACATCTGACTCTTAGTGGGGTGCACAGTGACTCTTAGCAGTGTTCACATCTGACTCTTAGCGGGGTGCACATCTGACTCTTAGCGGGGTGCACAGCTGACTCTTAGCAGGATTCACATCTGACTCTTAGCGGGGTGCACATCTGACTCTTAGCGGGGTGCACAGCTGACTCTTAGCTGGGTGCACAGCTGACTCTTAGCAGGATTCACATCTGACTCTTAGTGGGGTGCACAGTGACTCTTAGCAGTGTTCACATCTGACTCTTAGCGGGGTGCACATCTGACTCTTAGCGGGGTGCACAGTGACTCTTAGCAGTGTTCACATCTGACTCTTAGCAGGATTCACATCTGACTCTTAGCGGGGTGCACATCTGACTCTTAGTGGGGTGCACATCTGACTCTTAGCGGGGTGCACAGCTGACTCTTAGCAGGATTCACATCTGACTCTTAGCGGGGTGCACATCTGACTCTTAGCGGGGTGCACAGTGACTCTTAGCAGGGTGCACATCTGACTCTTAGCGGGGTGCACATCTGACTCTTAGCGGGGTGCACAGCTGACTCTTAGCTGGGTGCACAGCTGACTCTTAGCAGGATTCACATCTGACTCTTAGTGGGGTGCACAGTGACTCTTAGCAGTGTTCACATCTGACTCTTAGCGGGGTGCACAGCTGACTCTTAGCAGGATTCACATCTGACTCTTAGCGGGGTGCACATCTGACTCTTAGCGGGGTGCACAGTGACTCTTAGCAGGGTGCACATCTGACTCTTAGCGGGGTGCAGAGTGACTCTTAGCAGGGTTCACATCTGACTTAGCAGGGTGCACAGTGACTCTTAGCAGTGTTCACATCTGACTCTTAGCGGGGTGCACATCTGACTCTTAGCGGGGTGCACAGCTGACTCTTAGCAGGATTCACATCTGACTCTTAGCGGGGTGCACATCTGACTCTTAGCGGGGTGCACAGTGACTCTTAGCAGGGTGCACATCTGACTCTTAGCGGGGTGCACATCTGACTCTTAGCGGGGTGCACAGCTGACTCTTAGCTGGGTGCACAGCTGACTCTTAGCAGGATTCACATCTGACTCTTAGTGGGGTGCACAGTGACTCTTAGCAGTGTTCACATCTGACTCTTAGCGGGGTGCACAGCTGACTCTTAGCAGGATTCACATCTGACTCTTAGCGGGGTGCACATCTGACTCTTAGCGGGGTGCACAGTGACTCTTAGCAGGGTGCACATCTGACTCTTAGCGGGGTGCAGAGTGACTCTTAGCAGGGTTCACATCTGACTTAGCAGGGTGCACAGTGACTCTTAGCAGTGTTCACATCTGACTCTTAGCGGGGTGCACAGCTGACTCTTAGCAGGATTCACATCTGACTCTTAGCGGGGTGCACATCTGACTCTTAGCGGGGTGCACAGTGACTCTTAGCGGGGTGCACATCTGACTCTTAGCGGGGTGAACAGTGACTCTTAGCAGGGTGCACATCTGACTCTTAGCGGGGTGCAGAGTGACTCTTAGCAGGGTTCACATCTGACTTAGCAGGGTGCACAGTGACTCTTAGCAGGGTTCACATCTGACTCTTAGCGGGGTGCACAGCTGACTTTTAGCGGGGTGCACATCTGACTCTTAGCAGTGTTCACATCTGACTCTTAGCTGGGTGCACAGTGACTCTTAGCGGGGTGCACATCTGACTCTTAGCGGGGTGCACAGTGACTCTTAGCGGGGTGCACAGTGACTCTTAGCAGTGTTCACATCTGACTCTTAGCGGGTTGCACATCTGACTCTTAGCGGGGTGCACAGTGACTCTTAGCAGGGTGCACAGTGACTCTTAGCAGGGTGCACAGTGACTCTTAGCGGGGTGCACATCTGACTCTTAGCGGGGTGCACAGTGACTCTTAGCGGGTTGCACAGGTGACTCTTAGCAGTGTTCACATCTGACTCTTAGCGGGTTGCACATCTGACTCTTAGCGGGGTGCACAGTGACTCTTAGCGGGGTGCACAGTGACTCTTAGCAAGGTGCACAGTGACTCTTAGCAGGGTGCACAGTGACTCTTAGCGGGGTGCACATCTGACTCTTAGCAGTGTTCACATCTGACTCTTAGCGGGGTACACAGTGACTCTTAGCGGGGTGCACATCTGACTCTTAGCGGGGTGCACATCTGACTCTTAGCGGGGTGCACAGTGACTCTTAGCGGGGTGCACATCTGACTCTTAGCGGGGTGAACAGTGACTCTTAGCGGGGTGCACAGTGACTCTTAGCAGGGTGCACATCTGACTCTTAGCGGGGTGCAGAGTGACTCTTAGCAGGGTTCACATCTGACTTAGCAGGGTGCACAGTGACTCTTAGCAGGGTTCACATCTGACTCTTAGCGGGGTGCACAGCTGACTCTTAGCGGGGTGCACATCTGACTCTTAGCAGTGTTCACATCTGACTCTTAGCTGGGTGCACAGTGACTCTTAGCGGGGTGCACATCTGACTCTTAGCGGGGTGCACAGTGACTCTTAGCAGGGTTCACATCTGACTCTTAGCGGGTTGCACATCTGACTCTTAGCGGGGTGCACAGTGACTCTTAGCGGGGTGCACAGTGACTCTTAGCAGGGTGCACAGTGACTCTTAGCAGGGTGCACAGTGACTCTTAGCAGTGTTCACATCTGACTCTTAGCGGGGTACACAGTGACTCTTAGCGGGTTGCACAGTGACTCTTAGCGGGGTACACAGTGACTCTTAGCGGGGTGCACAGTGACTCTTAGCAGGGTTCACATCTGACTCTTATCGGGGTGCACAGTGACTCTTAGCGGGGTGCACATCTGACTCTTAGCGGGGTACACAGTGACTCTTAGCGGGTTGCACAGTGACTCTTAGCAGGGTTCACATCTGACTCTTAGCAGTGTTCACATCTGACTCTTAGCGGGGTGCACAGTGACTCTTAGCGGGGTGCACAGCTGACTCTTAGCAGGATTCACATCTGACTCTTAGAGGGGTGCACAGTGACTCTTAGCAGGGTTCACATCTGACTCTTAGCGCGGTGCACAGTGACTCTTAGCAGTGTTCACATCTGACTCTTAGCAGGATTCACATCTGACTCTTAGCGGGGTGCACATCTGACTCTTAGTGGGGTGCACAGTGACTCTTAGCAGTGTTCACATCTGACTCTTAGCGGGGTGCACATCTGACTCTTAGCGGGGTGCACAGCTGACTCTTAGCAGGATTCACATCTGACTCTTAGCGGGGTGCACATCTGACTCTTAGCGGGATGCACAGTGACTCTTAGCGGGGTGCACAGCTGACTCTTAGCTGGGTGCACAGCTGACTCTTAGCAGGATTCACATCTGACTCTTAGCAGTGTTCACATCTGACTCTTAGCGGGGTGCACAGTGACTCTTAGCGGGGTTCACATCTAACTCTTAGCGGGGTGCACAGTGACTCTTAGCAGGGTGCACAGCTGACTCTTAGCGGGGTTCACATCTGACTCTTAGAGGGGTGCAGAGTGACTCTTAGCAGGATTCACATCTGACTCTTAGCGGGGTGCACATCTGACTCTTAGCAGGGTGCACAGTGACTCTTAGTAGGGTGCACATCTGACTCTTAGCGGGGTGCACAGTGACTCTTAGCAGGGTTCACATCTGACTCTTAGAGGGGTGCACAGTGACTCTTAGCAGGGTTCACATCTGACTCTTAGCGGGGTGCACAGCTGACTCTTAGCGGGTTGCACAGTGACTCTTAGCAGTGTTCACATTTGACTCTTAGCGGGGTGCACATCTGACTCTTAGCAGGGTGCACAGTGACTCTTAGCAGGGTGCACATCTGACTCTTAGCGGGGTGCACAGTGACTCTTAGCAGGGTTCACATCTGACTCTTAGCAGGATTCACATCTGACTCTTAGCGGGGTGCACAGTGACTCTTAGCAGTGTTCACATCTGACTCTTAGAGGGGTGCACAGCTGACTCTTAGCGGGGTGCACATCTGACTCTTAGCAGGATTCACATCTGACTCTTAGCAGGGTGCACATCTGACTCTTAGCGGGGTGCACAGTGACTCTTAGCAGGGTGCACATCTGACTCTTAGCGGGGTGCACAGTGACTCTTAGCGGGGTGCACAGTGACTCTTAGCAGTGTTCACATCTGACTCTTAGAGGGGTGCACAGCTGACTCTTAGCGGGGTGCACATCTGACTCTTAGCAGGATTCACATCTGACTCTTAGCAGGGTGCACATCTGACTCTTAGCGGGGTGCACAGTGACTCTTAGCAGGGTGCACATCTGACTCTTAGCGGGGTGCACAGTGACTCTTAGCAGTGTTCACATCTGACTCTTAGAGGGGTGCACAGCTGACTCTTAGCGGGGTGCACATCTGACTCTTAGCAGGATTCACATCTGACTCTTAGCAGGGTGCACATCTGACTCTTAGCGGGGTGCACAGTGACTCTTAGCAGGGTGCACATCTGACTCTTAGCGGGGTGCACAGTGACTCTTAGCGGGGTGCACAGTGACTCTTAGCAGTGTTCACATCTGACTCTTAGAGGGGTGCACAGCTGACTCTTAGCGGGGTGCACATCTGACTCTTAGCAGGATTCACATCTGACTCTTAGCAGGGTGCACATCTGACTCTTAGCGGGGTGCACAGTGACTCTTAGCAGGGTGCACATCTGACTCTTAGCGGGGTACACAGTGACTCTTAGCGGGTTGCACAGTGACTCTTAGCAGTGTTCACATCTGACTCTTAGCAGTGTTCACATCTGACTCTTAGTGGGGTGCACAGTGACTCTTAGCGGGGTGCACAGTGACTCTTAGCAGGGTTCACATCTGACTCTTAGAGGGGTGCACAGTGACTCTTAGCGGGGTGCACAGCTGACTCTTAGCGGGGTGCACAGTGACTCTTAGCGGGGTGCACAGCTGACTCTTAGCGGGGTGCACAGCTGACTCTTAGCGGGGTGCACAGTGACTCTTAGCGGGGTGCACAGCTGACTCTTAGCGGGGTGCACAGCTGACTCTTAGCAGTGTTCACATCTGACTCTTAGCAGGATTCACATCTGACTCTTAGCGGGGTGCACATCTGACTCTTAGCAGGATTCACATCTGACTCTTAGCGGGGTGCACATCTGACTCTTAGCGGGGTGCACAGTGACTCTTAGCAGGGTGCACATCTGACTCTTAGCGGGGTGCAGAGTGACTCTTAGCAGGGTTCACATCTGACTTAGCGGGGTGCACAGTGACTCTTAGCAGGGTTCACATCTGACTTAGCGGGGTTCACATCTGACTCTTAGAGGGGTGCACAGTGACTCTTAGCGGGGTGCACATCTGACTCTTAGCAGGGTTTACATCTGACTCTTAGCGGGGTGCACAGTGACTCTTAGCGGGGTGCACATCTGACTCTTAGCAGTGTTCACATCTGACTCTTAGCGGGGTTCACAGTGACTCTTAGCAGGGTTCACATTTGACTCTTAGCGGGGTGCACAGCTGACTCCTAGCAGGGTTCACAGCTGACTCTTAGCAGGGTTCACATCTGACTCTTAGCGGGGTGCACATTTGACTCTTAGTGGGGTGCACAGTGACTCTTAGCGGGGTGCACAGTGACTCTTAGCAGTGTTCACATCTGACTCCTAGCAGTGTTCACATCTGACTCTTAGCGGGGTGCACAGCTGACTCCTAGCAGGGTTCACATCTGACTCTTAGCGGGGTGCACAGCTGACTCTTAGCAGTGTTCACATCTGACTCTTAGTGGGGTGCACAGTGACTCTTAGCGGGGTGCACAGTGACTCTTAGCAGTGTTCACATCTGACTCTTAGCGGGGTGCACAGTGACTCTTAGCAGGGTTCACATCTGACTCTTAGAGGGGTGCACAGTGACTCTTAGCGGGGTGCACAGCTGACTCTTAGCGGGGTGCACAGTGACTCTTAGCGGGGTGCACAGCTGACTCTTAGCGGGGTGCACAGCTGACTCTTAGCGGGGTGCACAGTGACTCTTAGCGGGGTGCACAGCTGACTCTTAGCGGGGTGCACAGCTGACTCTTAGCAGTGTTCACATCTGACTCTTAGCAGGATTCACATCTGACTCTTAGCGGGGTGCACATCTGACTCTTAGCGGGGTGCACAGTGACTCTTAGCAGGGTGCACATCTGACTCTTAGCGGGGTGCAGAGTGACTCTTAGCAGGGTTCACATCTGACTTAGCGGGGTGCACAGTGACTCTTAGCAGGGTTCACATCTGACTTAGCGGGGTTCACATCTGACTCTTAGAGGGGTGCACAGTGACTCTTAGCGGGGTGCACATCTGACTCTTAGCAGGGTTTACATCTGACTCTTAGCGGGGTGCACAGTGACTCTTAGCGGGGTGCACATCTGACTCTTAGCAGTGTTCACATCTGACTCTTAGCGGGGTTCACAGTGACTCTTAGCAGGGTTCACATTTGACTCTTAGCGGGGTGCACAGCTGACTCCTAGCAGGGTTCACAGCTGACTCTTAGCAGGGTTCACATCTGACTCTTAGCGGGGTGCACATCTGACTCTTAGTGGGGTGCACAGTGACTCTTAGCGGGGTGCACAGTGACTCTTAGCAGTGTTCACATCTGACTCCTAGCAGTGTTCACATCTGACTCTTAGCGGGGTGCACAGCTGACTCCTAGCAGGGTTCACATCTGACTCTTAGAGGGGTGCACAGTGACTCTTAGCAGGGTTTACATCTGACTCTTAGCGGGGTGCACAGTGACTCTTAGCGGGGTGCACATCTGACTCTTAGCAGTGTTCACATCTGACTCTTAGCGGGGTGCACAGTGACTCTTAGCAGGGTTCACATCTGACTCTTAGCGGGGTGCACAGCTGACTCCTAGCAGGGTTCACAGCTGACTCTTAGCAGGGTTCACATCTGACTCTTAGCGGGGTGCACATTTGACTCTTAGTGGGGTGCACAGTGACTCTTAGCAGGATTCACATCTGACTCTTAGCGGGGTGCACAGTGACTCTTAGCGGGGTGCACATTTGACTCTTAGTGGGGTGCACAGTGACTCTTAGTGGGGTGCACAGTGACTCTTAGCAGGGTGCACAGTGACTCTTAGCAGGGTGCACAGTGACTCTTAGCGGGGTACATCTGACTCTTAGCGGGGTGCACAGCTGACTCTTAGCAGGATTCACATCTGACTCTTAGCGGGGTGCACATTTGACTCTTAGTGGGGTGCACAGTGACTCTTAGCAGGATTCACATCTGACTCTTAGCGGGGTGCACAGTGACTCTTAGCGGGGTGCACATTTGACTCTTAGTGGGGTGCACAGTGACTCTTAGTGGGGTGCACAGTGACTCTTAGCAGGGTGCACAGTGACTCTTAGCAGGGTGCACAGTGACTCTTAGCGGGGCACATCTGACTCTTAGCGGGGTGCACAGCTGACTCTTAGCGGGGTGCACAGTGACTCTTAGCGGGGTGCACAGTGAATCTTAGCGGGGTGCAGAGTGACTCTTAGCGGGGTGCACATCTGACTCTTAGCGGGGTGCACAGCTGACTCTTAGCGGGGTGCACAGTGACTCTTAGCGGGGTGCACAGTGACTCTTAGCGGGGTGCACTGCTGATCCATTTTGATGGCCTGGCTCTACTTCCCTGATTAAAGGATCCTCAGATTTGCTCTCGTTGGGGAGATCTGGAATTATAAATGTGGAAGTAATTTCTGTGGAAACATCTAGAACATTTCTGCTGAGCTGTCAATCAGCGGCCACAGGGAATACATCAATAATGACTGAAGCTTCGCGCCCGGAGTCCCTGCAATCAGTCACTGACCCCTGGTTATATTAGTAATCCTCAATGAGAATCTTAAAGTATGTGCCCCCTGAACATCACCTCCACATGTGATGGCTGACCTACTCATTCCCAAACCCTGGTCATCCATCCCCCGATGCTGCTATAATGGCCTCCAGACTTTCTGCTGATGAATACAAGTCTGGTCTCTGAGGATCAATCACTGGTAACATTCAGAGCAGAGTGACAACCACTAGGACCACCACTATACATCCAGATACTACAGGTTGTCACCAGAACCTCGAGGACAATGAATGGTCAGACATTACTAAATAACGTGAAAGTGGGAAATCTCTGCCACCGATTCACCACGTCAGGTGCCACCCCCGTCTAACAAAGCAGGGGGCAAAGGTTATGTAACCTACTGTGCCCAATGACAGGTCCATAACATTCATAAAACAGCCCTATAATCTCCATGGAGTCATTCCGAAGAGCCATGGTCACCTGGTCTCCATCCTATGACCTCATCTCTCTAACAGGTCACCCCACCTTGCCTAAGTCATCCTGTTACATCTATAAAGGGTCACTCTGCAGACACCGGGGAATAGCTGAGGACTCTCCTGTAGGTCGTCCACCTAAGACTATACTTGTGGAAGATGATGTCTTCTCCTAACTTACACCATCTCTACCCAGTGCAGACACCAAAGAGTGACCAACATGATGTATTGGTGGTCCCTGTCATCACAAAGCACACAAGGCCACGAAATGAGACCAACAATTCTGTCCTCCTTCTGCACTCACAGCCATGTCCAAAACTGGAATCAGTAGCATCACCAAGACCATTCACTGCACAGGTAGGTGAAGGCACGACTGAAGGTCTGATACCTAAGACCATAGTTGTGGACCACCTTCTTACAACATATCTACATTGTACATGTCTAAAAATGGTTACTCTGCCTCCAGGAGCAACATCCATGAAGTTTTGGTGGTCCCAATAATGACAATGCATGGACCATACCAAACCACAAAATGGGACCACCAAGGCAATGGTATTTGTGGAAGGTAAAGCGTGGACCACCCAAAACCACCCATTCTGTCCCATTTTACTGCCCTCACGACCATGTTGTAAGCTGTAGTCATCACCATCAGGACCACAGACAACAATTATCCACCGTCCTATTGCCGCTGATTTCTGGGTTTCTAATCCCCTCGGACGGGGACGACCATTTTTCTCTCTTGAATTCAGTATAAAAGCTTGTTGCATTACAATATTACCGTAGATATTTCAGATCGGAGCGGTGACTGCTGTGGAGAAGCTTCGTGGAATCATGAAAGGACTCAATGTTTCTGTGGAAGCCAAGTAAATAGTCAAGCACCTTCCAGAGCCAAAAGAGGCCGGTCAGGACTTTGCGGTGGAATATTCATCATCACGTCAATCATTAGGGCGAGTAAGTCAAGAAGACCACGCTCCGGTGCCAGAAATCCACTTTAATTAACCATATGGCAAACATAAAAAGTATAATAAAAGAAGGAAAATCCTCTCTACGTTCTCCAAGCTGTTGAGGTGACCTCATAGTCCAGAGTCGACAAACATAAATACCAAATAACAACCCCTTCCCCCCCACCCCATACAATGATGCAACATCATTGAAGGTATTGACAGTCGTCTTGCCGCAGGAGTTTAAGACTGGTGACATTTCTTGAAGGAAACATCATTATTTAAAGTGATGACTCAGATAGACCAAAAGGCCACCAGGGCCCGGTGAGCCAGCTCTAGAGATTACTGGTGGTAAATACAGACAGTCACAGGCTGCAATCCAGTAGTGCCTGCTGCCAGCCCGGGATGGAAGCCTTTGCCTCACTCCCTGCCCCACCAGATGGAAACAATTTGCACAAAGCCATCACCTTCTAGGGAAAAGATGAGGACCAAGGCGGCAGAGGTTTAATTCATAGACTTGCCAAAAATGACAAAGATGCATCAACTTCTCAGAAGAGTACGAGGCCGGGGTCCGGGGACACTCGGGACTTGGATGTTCTGAAAGTACTGTAGAAAGAAACATGATCATGTGAATATTCAACAAGGTTAGGAAACAAGAGAATGGCCAAAGGTCAAGCCACTAGGTCACACAAAAAATTGGAAGCTAGTGAGGTGGCAACTAAGTCCATACCAAACTTGCTAATGTATGACCATAGGGCTCTGGCAGAATAGTGGAAGAGAAGAAGACCCCAACTCCATTCGTGGATCCAATGGCACCTTTGGTTGTGATGGTCATGTCCGCCTTATGGGAAGTACCCACCATATAAATCGCCAAAATTGATGGGAAGATTTTCCGACTCTTCTGGAACTTGGGGAGGTCACCTATGTTTAGGATCCTTCAGGACATCACAGGAAAGTTGGGAAGTCTATAAACCATCCTGTCTCAGGATCCAAGTCACTCCATGGACATTGGATGGGGTTGAGGTCCTGGTTCTGTGCAGTTATTTGGGTTCCTCTTTGGGTTCCTCCACATCCAACCCAGGAAGGCCCACAATTGTGTTGAATGACTTGCTACAGTGCAGAATTATTCCTTCACTGGCCATGAGGGGTCAAACCCTGAACAATCAGTCCCATGTCGTTCCCTCTCCCACTCACATCTTACATTCGGCACTACACGTTTCAGTACATAGTGTTCTCTAGACGTTCTTACTGTGGAGGAGACATCTCCACTACTCTAGAGTCCAGTGATGACGTGCTTCACACTGCTCCAGCAGACACTTGGCATTGTGCAGGTTGTTCTTAGGATGTGGCAGCTGCCCTGGACCCCAGTGATGATGTGCTTTACTCCATGTCAGCAGACACTTGGCATTGTGCAGACTGATCTTAGGCTCGTGGCACCTGTTCCGGAGTCCAGATGACCAGGGCACAAAGTTGATGAACTGACTTGTGGTAAAGGCGACATCCAATGACAGGGCCTCGGTCACAGTGTCCATCTATGGAGGTGATTAGGGTTGAGCCGATCTTGAGATTTCAGGATCGATTTTAAAATCCAATTTCTGATCATTTTCCAGCCGATCGTGAAATTTGCTCAATCGCCAATCGGGATCTGATCTTTCCCAATCCTGATCGCTCAACCCTATCAATGATATATACATGAAAAGGGTTGAGCCGATCTTGAGATAACCTCTGACCTCGATCGCACCGGAAAAGATCGGGATTGGAATACCAATCGCGATCGTGAAATTTACTCGATCACCGATCGGAATCTAATCTTTCCCGATCCCGATCACTGAACCCTGTTAATGATATATACATGAATAGGGTTGAGCCGATCTTGAGATAACCTCCGACCTCGATCCCACCGGAAAAAATCGGGATTGGAATACCAATCGCAATCGTGAAATTTACTTGATCACCGATCGGAATCCGATCTTTTCCGATCCTGATCGCTCAATCGTAGAGGTGATATGTCGGGGGCTGGACTTATATTCTCTTTCCTGTGATGAAGTCCTTGTCCTAACAGAGACCTTCGTAGCAACCTGGAGGCTGGATAAGATGGTGGGAGGCCGGGGAAGAGAACTCGAGCCCCAGAGGACGCCACAGCCGAGGAAAGTTGAGTAATTATATATATATCTTACATACCTTTGGTATTCCCTGAAGTGGCAGCCAGCTGGCCGGGATTTTCCTACTTGTTTTAGTAAATATTGGGGTCTACGCTCAGTGCACCCCTTTTTTTTCAGAATTCACAATACACCCGGCAAGGTACCAATTGGTTCACCGCGACGCCTCCACCACAGGTGTGTATTGTAACGTAAGAAGACAAGAAATCACCGAATCTATAAAGTTTCATTTTCTCTTCCTAATAAATTTATTTGGAAATTTTCCATAATTTAGAATTTACTGAAATACCAACATCTGCTCCCGAGAGACCCCTGGGCTTCAGGTCATGGACCCGCCATACCCCCATATAATACAGTAGTGATAACCTCATTGTACAAGTAATGGAGACACTAAGGAATTCCTTATTGCTTAAAGGAACAGTCCGAAAAAGTCTATTCTCTGACCTATAAGAAGAGTACATGATGTGAGTTGTAGGGCAGAACATTGGAGCGGGGACGGGATTTGTTGCCTTCCGGTCCTCAGAGTCAGACACCGATTCTCCTGTGTGGACAGGAAGTCATCCACTCTACTCACCTTTATGGGAGCCTCAATGTGAGTCTGACTTCCTGTCTGTGTCAGCTGGTAAGTCTTCTTATTGGTCACATGACATGGCTGAGGACCAGACGGGAGAAAATAACTCACAAGTACAGTCCCTGCTAAGACCATAGGCCAGAGAATAAAATGTATTGTGAGAATTATACAGAAATAGCTAAGCAACAATCCTGAAATCTGTCATTAAGCGATAAACTCTGGTAGTCAACATGGAGTCTACAATAGGGCGGTCTGAACCAGAACAGGCCTGTGCCATGATAATACCTGCACCAGGGATCACAGATGGTAAACGGATCTGGACAATAAATCCACAACCTGTCCTCTCCATACATGTCCTAATCTCCTGTCCTCTCATCACATGTAATCTCCACAACCTGTCCTCTCCATACATGACCTAATCTCCTGATACCTCCTCACATGTAATCTCCACACCCTGTCCTCTCCATACATGTCCTAATCTCCTGATACCTCCTCACATGTAATCTCCACAACCTGTCCTCTCCATACATGTCCTAATCTCCTGTCCTCTCCATACATGTCCTAATCTCCTGATACCTCCTCACATGTAATCTCCACAACCTGTCCTCTTCATACATGACCTAATCTCCTGATACCTCCTCACATGTAATCTCCACAACCTGTCCTCTCCATACATGACCTAATCTCCTGATACCTCCTCACATGTAATCTCCTGTCCTCTCCATACATGTCCTAATCTCCTGTCCTCTCCTCACATGTAATCTCCACACCCTGTCCTCTCCATACATGACCTAATCTCCTGTCCTCTCCTCACATGTAATCTCCACACCCTTTCCTCTCCATACATGACCTAATCTACTGATACCCCCTCACATGTAATCTCCACAACCTGTCCTCTCCATACATGACCTAATTTCCTGATACCTCCTCACATGTAATCTCCACAACCTGTCCTCTCCGTACATGACCTAATCTCCTGATACCCATTCACATGTAATCTCCACAACCTGTCCTCTCCATACATGACCTAATCTCCTGATACCCCCTCACATGTAATCTCCACAACCTGTCCTCTCCATACATGACCTAATCTCCTGATACCCCCTCACATGTAATCTCCACAACCTGTCCTCTCCGTACATGACCTAATCTCCTGATACCCATTCACATGTAATCTCCACAACCTGTCCTCTCCATACATTACCTAATCTCCTGTCCTCTCCTCACATGTAATCTCCACAACCTGTCCTCTCCATACATGACCTAATCTCCTGATACCCCCTCACATGTAATCTCCACAACCTGTCCTCTCCATACATGACCTAATCTCCTGATACCCCCTCACATGTAATCTCCACACCCTGTCCTCTCCATACATGTCCTAATCTCCTTTCCTCTCCTCACATGTAATCTCCACAACCTGTCCTCTCCATACATGACCTAATCTCCTGTCCTCTCCTCACATGTAATCTCCACAACCTGTCCTCTCCATACATGTCCTAATCTCCTGTCCTCTCATCACATGTAATCTCCACAACCTGTCCTCTCCATACATGTCCTAATCTCCTGATACCTCCTCACATGTAATCTCCACACCCTGTCCTCTCCATACATGACCTAATCTCCTGTCCTCTCCTCACATGTAATCTCCACACCCTGTCCTCTCCATACATGACCTAATCTCCTCATACCCCCTCACATGTAATCTCCACAACCTGTCCTCTCCATACATGACCTAATTTCCTGATACCTCCTCACATGTAATCTCCACAACCTGTCCTCTCCATACATGTCCTAATCTCCTGATACCTCCTCACATGTAATCTCCACAACCTGTCCTCTCCATACATGACCTAATCTCCTGTCCTCTCCTCACATGTAATCTCCACAACCTGTCCTCTCCATACATGACCTAATTTCCTGATTCCTCCTCAGATGTAATCTCCACAACCTGTCCTCTCCATACATGACCTAATCTCTTGATACCTTTTCACATGTAATCTCTACAACCTGTCCTCTCCATATATGACCTAATCTCCTGTCCCCTCCTCACATGTAATCTCCACAACCTGTCCTCTCCATACATGTCCTAATCTCCTTTCCTCTCCTCACATGTAATCTCCACAACCTGTCCTCTCCATACATGACCTAATCTCCTGTCCTCTCCTCACATGTAATCTCCACAACCTGTCCTCTCCATACATGTCCTAATCTCCTGTCCTCTCATCACATGTAATCTCCACAACCTGTCCTCTCCATACATGTCCTAATCTCCTGATACCTCCTCACATGTAATCTCCACACCCTGTTCTCTCCATACATGACCTAATTTCCTGATACCTCCTCACATGTAATCTCCACAACCTGTTCTCTCCATACATGACCTAATCTCCTGTCCTCTCCATAGATGACCTAATCTCCTGTCCTCTCCATACATGTCCTAATCTCCTGATACCTCCTCACATGTAATCTCCACAACCTGTCCTCTCCATACATGACCTAATCTCCTGATACCTCCTCACATGTAATCTCCACAATCTGTCCTCTCCATACATGTCCTAATCTCCTGATACCTCCTCACATGTAATCTCCACAACCTGTCCTCTCCATACATGACCTAATCTCCTGTCCTCTCCTCACATGTAATCTCCACAACCTGTCCTCTCCATACATGTCCTAATCTCCTATCCTCTCCTCACATGTAATCTAAACAACCTGTCCTCTCCATACATGACCTAATCTCCTGATACCTCCTCACATGTAATCTCCACAATCTGTCCTCTCCATACATGTCCTAATCTCCTGATACCTCCTCACATGTAATCTCCACAACCTGTCCTCTCCATACATGACCTAATCTCCTGTCCTCTCCTCACATGTAATCTCCACAACCTGTCCTCTCCATACATGTCCTAATCTCCTATCCTCTCCTCACATGTAATCTCTACAACCTGTCCTCTCCATACATGTCCTAATCTCCTGTCCTCTCCTCACATGTAATCTCCACAACCTGTCCTCTCCATACATGACCTAATAACAAGATCTTCTTTGCTCTTCTCTTCACCAGATCATCTCCTCCGTTTCTCCAGCCTCCCCCGTACTCTGGTAATTGTGGCCCCATTGTGGGGTCAGGTCCTCCTTCCTTCTCTTCCAGTTGGTCTTGTTTTTGCACCATTTTTAGACGTTCCGCTCCCTGGATATATCTTTGCACTTTTTTATTCTGTTCCATTCCAATGTTTTTGTTCTTTGTGATCATTGTTCTTTCCATCGATCAGCCGAGAAACTTGATCTTTTCCTGAATTTTATTTGTTAAACTTGAAATTCTAAATTCTTTTCTATTTGTCAATGTTTTCAGATCGGTTTATTTTTATACAATGATCACAAACCACCAAATTCTGAAAGTAATAATTAGGAAAAAAATTTCCTTTGCGGACTATTTTATATGGCCCCTTAGGACTGTGGCCGAACATAGATGGAAATTGCACCAAATCCATCAATGGAGCAACAACAAAAGAGTAATAACCAATCATTAGCATAAAAGTATACGGCGGGGGAGACGACACGGAGGATGAAACTGGAGATTGGCGAAACCAAAAGACGGCTCGCCTCAAAGCTGATTCTCCTCGACAGGAATATAATCATTTTCGATTCAGGATTTCTCCTCGCGATACCGCAAGGTCAGAAGATTTGACTTTTTTCTCAGTGGAAAAGCCTTGAAAAATGCTGCTCTTGTGGTAATTCAAGGACAAGTCTAGAGGAAGGAGAAGACGAGGGTTGGGTTTAGCCAAGATGAGAATGTGGTTCAGCTTAGACTTCATTACCCAGAATCCAGAACTTCAGAAGCCACAATTACTTAGGGAACAAAAATACATATTCGAGACCAAGGAGGAATAATTGGAGACATACAACACCTGTGAAGATTGTAGATAAATATACAGGAACATTAGACTAGAGGATCACGAGAGTAGTTTGAAGTGGCTCCATGTAATAGGAGAAGACTCTAATGGTTGAGCGTTTGAGGTACATGAAGGGATGGCACATACTAAACATTGGACTGAGCCCGCACCAGCCTACAGCTAAGCCAAGGAACTGAACCTAATGGTTTTGGATAAGGAACATAAGCAGATTTAGAGAAATCCTGTTGTTGTAGTGTGAGATCAATCTTATATCTATATACAAGTAGCTGGAGACTATACACACGAGAAGAAAGGAATCATGGTGTCCAGTTCTCACATATCTCAGTCATTGAATACAACATTGCCATAACTCCGATCAACTCGCGGTGAGAATGAAGATCAGCGAGATACACTGGATTAAAAAGCTTGAATCTTTATACAATCATCCAATTAAAAATGCAAATATACAGATGGTAAAGACATAGACCCTGATGGTATCAGTAACAGGTTACACAAAGAGCAGCTGACGCGTTCCAAGACTACTGTTTCTTAGTCGTACCTAGCCTATGTACAAGAATATAACTACTATAATACTGCTCATATGTACAAGAATATAACTACTATAATACTGCTCCTATGTACAAGAATATAACTACTATAATACTACCGCCTATGTACAAGAATATAACTACTATAATACTGCTCCTATGTACAAGAATATAACTA